>NW_013953310.1:17771-47228 GCF_001266775.1 Austrofundulus limnaeus
ATGAAAAACTACAACACGATTCAACAAACAGCCACACACACACACACACACACACACACACACACACACACACACACACACACACCATTTTATCAATGTCTGCCAAACTGAATAATAACAGGCTGAATAAATTGTATGCTTAGATCAGCGGTCAATAGATCAATAAGAGGTTGTAAAAAGTAAGATTTTTATGATTATAAAGAAACTCTGGAGCTATGAAGGGAAGAAAAATTAGACGAGTTGAGTTTGCTCGAGCATGCCAGCCTATAAACCGTGTTCTTTTTTGCAGCAAGTAACTGACATTTTCAATCATCACGAATGACTGCACAGAAACACACATAAAAGTGTTGCACATGAGAGCACTCCCAGATGCTAACAATTAGAAAAACAACAAAGTTTCAAGGCTGGCTCAAGTTATAGCAAACACACCAGAGCTCTGTGTGTCATTGATAAGGCCATTTGGAATAGAGGGGGGTGGGGGAGCATTTCCTACTCGAAAATAAAACAAACTAAAAAAAAAAAAGCGAGAGACTTATCTGTGCGCAGTGATTGAGTTTGTGCTTGGTTAAGCTTAAATTTTAACTTTGAGGCAGAACAAACAGAATATGCAACACAAATTTTACAGAAAGGGAAGGAGAAGTCAGGCTCGGACGGGAGATAAAAACATAACAAGGACCAGCAGTGTGACTGGTTCTAGATTCAGGGTCTTCTTTGAGTCGAACTCAGACGCACAGCTTTGAAATGCCGAATGCCCCGATTCTATTTTAAATGAGTTTTGATTAGGTTGGTATACCTACTCAACTAAAATGTTATTTTAGAATTTAGATGTGTTTATAGATGCTACTAAATGTTTCAAACTAAACATATCTGGTAAACTGTTTGGACAAATTTGTGTTCATTCAAGACCAATAGCTTTTATATGCTGTTGAAAGTGTGAGTGTTTAGAGTAATTGAACAACTTCCCTTTTCTATTGTTAGCCTTACTCCTATTATCACCCTTAATTTGAAGTCACAAAAGGTAGGGTTTAAATATTCCATTACAAAACGGGACACCTCTTTAAGAAACTAAATCGTCATCGGTTTTTGCTGATATGCTTTTGTATACATGGATAAGATGCTAAATGCCCATATTTGGCATGAAACTACAAGCAAAATTTCTCAAGTCCAATATGTTTTTTGCCCATATGTGACCAAGATCTCAATCAATCAATCAATCAATCAATCAATCAATCAATCAATCAATCAATCAATCAATCAATCAATCAATCAATCAATCAATCAATCAATCAATCNATCAATCAATCAATCAATCAATCAATCAATCAATCAATCAATCAATCAATCAATCAATCAATCAATCAATCAATCAATCAATCAATCAAAACTTTATCTGTATAACACTTTACACAGCCAATGGCAACCTAAGTGCTGCACAACAGAATAAAAAATACAATAGGATAAAATCAAGTAAATGCTTCCGTAAGCAGAAAAAAATACGAAAACATGCAACAAAAACAACAACACAAAAAACCTGGCCTGCTGCATGTTCTCGCTAGAGTTAAAAGCCATAGCAAAAAGATAAGTCTTTAAAAGACATTTAAAATCTTTATGACAGTCTAAACATAACACAGTTGATTTCTTCAAATCAGATCAAGCTCATTTTTCATATTCAACACTAAATTGTGCAAATATCTGATATTTTTCAATGTGACCACAGTCTGAATGGTCATGCTGCATTTTTAGCCCTACTTTTACATCACTGAAATAAAGGTATGCAAACTACGAAGCGAAACAATTTAATCTCAGCAAAAAAATCGGAATTAAACATTAAGCCTTGCAAGGCTAATAGAGTCTTAGTCAGCATTTGCATTGAACCTTTTTGTATCCAATTGGAACTGCATGATGTTGCTATTGATTATAGCAATATTTGGGTCGATCTGCATTTCCCTACTTCAGTGATGCAAAGTCAAATGAAATGAGTCATGATAGTTAACTTACAAGGTCGCCATTCAATTTGTATCTAATTCAGTACAACATAACTGTCATAAAAATCAGATATGGATAAAGAATTTAGATTTGAGCCACTTTTGCCTGAATGTGAATCAACATACAACATTTCTATGCTTGTTAAAAAACAAATAATACCAAACTTATATTAAGATTATACCAAACTATATCAGACGCCTCAAGTTAGATGCGCTACGTTCAGACCGGGACACAGACTAGATGCACATCTGAAAAGGGAGGAACATCTTGTTTTTTTTTCCCGGTCTGTCTTTAATGGCAGATGAAAAAAAGATAAAATAAAGAAAACGGCTTTGCTTTATTTACTAAGAGTAAGCAAATGTGCACACAGCGGCGGTCTGTTTTGTGAGTTTCACCACTCCACAAACCTTTTTTTGTCCCGAGCCCTGTTTAACACCGCGGTCAGTTTAATGAGCTGCTGACCCGCATCGGTGCTGATATCTCCAACCAGAACACCAACTGCAGATGGTCGATTTCAACTAAAGATGTCCTGTCCGTCTGTTTCAGGTCAGTGGGCAACATTCAGGAAACCGTCACATGGACAAATTAGTGTCTCTGATTGACTCGCGGTGAGTCGAGCAGCAAAAGTTCCGTTTTTTTTTACTTGAGCAGTTGCTGCTTTGAACGTGCTGCATGCACAGAAAATGCTCTACCGCACCTACCGATACCTTACGCGCCATGCTAAATGGGCTGAACGTGCCGCGCTGCTCCTAGACGCGCATCCACCGTAGACTTAGCATGTAAACTGGCTGCTTCGGCTGCTCAAAACACGTCCAGTGTGAACCTGGCTTTACTCCCAAAAATGCATTAGTTACAGTAACAGAATGCTCAATTATAATTTGGATATTTTTTTTTAGCTGTAAATTCATTAGTATGGCATTGTTAGGATATGAAGAGATAAAAAATATTAACAGGTTCTTACCATTGTCTGTAGCCAGAAATGTTGCTTCATAAATATTGTTTTTGACGTAGACAGATTCCCGGTCCAGCACTGCTGTGGTTACAATCTGACCATTGGTTCTGTTGATGGACAACCAGTCAGCAGGGTCATTCAACTTGGAATACCTGAAGACACACAGACAAATCGATGAAAAAAAACGAACAATGGCATTTTAGTATCTACAAGCAATTATGTGTCTGTGTGCCTACATATTTTTCTAATGCACACACATAAAAACTCACAATTGCCTGACCTTCCAACAGTTTAATTTTTTATTGACTTCTTCTCCAGAGCCAGAATCCTACAGTGAATTTCACCTCATATTTCACTCCCGTGTACCAACTGATGAAGTCAATTACCTTCACGCTAAAGCACTGCTTTAACTGCCTGTGTGTGTTTTTTACAAGCAGGTTTTTCTCAGAAGTGTTTGCTTAAAAATGGAAAAGACCTAAACTATCTGAATGGGAGGTATACAGTACATGCATGTTTAGTGTGCACGTGTTTGCAAATGTGCCTGTGTATGAATGGAGACTAGATAATAGCGCTGCTGGTTCAGATCAATCAACAGGAAAGTCGATGTGGTAGCAGGTGGCGACAATCCACTGGGATAAAGAGCAGGAAAGGAACAAGGGATCATCTCCGGGATTGAATCCCAATCTTCAACGGATCTAACGGTTCTGGTTTTCTTCGGCTTTTGTCGTTTTCGCTTTATTCCGTGCTTGCAGTTATATCTGATCTCTCTCAACTCGTGTCGCCTCACCTCATCTCGCCATGCTTGGTATTCATATGTTTTCTTATCCCTGTGTGTATCCTCTCACCCGTGTCTCATCCGTTCGGTGATACAGGGTTCACTAGCCGCCACCTCTCCTGTTGGCAATCTCACTCTCGCATATGAAACATCATCTGTGGACACGTGGCACTTCAGCCTTACACAACAAAGGTTTCTGCATCATTTTGATTTCATTTACTGAGAGTCAGTTTGAGCAAATAGGCCATTTTTCTTTTACTGTGGGTGTCACATACCCTCAGGTTTTAAATCCATCCTCATTGAAATGTTTCTGACCCTATTTTGTAGCTTTTATGTTCTCTGATTTGTACTCGACCTGTTCCTTATTTGTCTTTGAACGTGTTTCAAATACATACAATCCAACTTATAGAGCCGAGAATAAAATCAAATCAAGTGGGTTAAAGAGCAAGAGCTAAAACCTCTCCCCTGCAGTGCAGGAGGTGGGATTTTCCCAGCAGGCAGCGGGCCTGATCCCAGGCATACTGCAGTGTGAGGAAAGGGATCATGGCAATGACATTCCCACACTCAAGACGCAAGCTGAACAGGCCCACAGCCGCTGACTGGCAGACTGTGAAATCTCCACCACAGTGAGTCGATAACAGTAGGTGGGTGAGATAAAAGGGTGAAGAAAATTATTAAGAACGGTAAAAAAAAGAGCTCAAATGCTAAAATTTTAGCTGGGATTGACTTAAAACTATCTGCTATTAAGTTTAAAACATTTCTATTAGTTCAGCCTTGGAGGGCAAAATGGTTTTGAAATCTAAGCAAAGATAATTTAAGAGACAGGTGTACAAAGAATTTCAAACTAAACATGCTAAACAATGCACAGGATCCTAAAAACCTAAATGCAATGATTTTTTTTTCAATAATGTTAAATGTATACCTATGGTAAAACAACTTGCAATCAACTTACAAGAATGTGCATGTCTGACATTTACGGTGACTTTAAATGCAATGCTCTTTAATATTTTAAAAGGTTTTTCTTTGTTACATCACAGTAACTTTGCCTTTAAGTTGAATTTATTTGTGAAGTTTTTGAATGAAGTTGTCAAAAATCCTAAATGTTATCAGAAAAGTTGAATATTCGATCTAGACTAGCAGTTTTATGTCTTGTTCAGAATGGAAGAAAAGACATTAAAGGGTGAAATGATAATGATTATTAGTAAAGATTAAAATTGCTTTAAATATTGTGATTACAGTGTTTTAGACCTTTATGTCTAAACGATTTAGTTCACATACGCTGTCCATGGTGCTGAAACTATAGACATTTGTAAAGAGAAGTTTCAAGCTTGAAATTCATCCATACAAATAATACATTTATGTAAAATTAGAAGTTTATTTTGTAAACTGGGCCAGAATTGTTTCATTTTCATCAGTCAAACAGTATCATTCCAACATTTTTAACACAGTGAGAATGGTTATTGTCATTTTTATGGTCTATTATGTCGTTGCAGTGGTGTCTGTGTTGTTAAATTACCCATATGTGATCCTCAGTGATTCTTAGTCTACAAATTGCCACAATTTGTTGCCAGTCTTGTGAGACTGCTTTGGTCATTATTAAAAATAACTGGCTGTGTGTGTGTCACTACATCAGTGTGAGGATAGTAGACCGCCTGCAGAGACAACTAATTTATCAATCTGCTCTGCTTCTGCATTGTGGCCTCACACTAATTTGTGATTATTTTTCTTTATCTGATCTCATAAGACTGAAGTCTCCCTGAGAGTAAAATTAAGACAGTCTGTCTCAATCAAAAATTTAAATACTGTGTACATGTTGAGGCACACACCATTTTTCTTCATTTTAAACAAAAACATTTGGACTCAAACATTTTCTTCTAGTTAACTCCTACTGTTGTGTAAGGTTTGTGAGATGGATTGGTCTGAAAATTCACACCCGCAAACCAAGAAATATCCACTAATTCCAATAAACCAAACACTGATTTATTTTTGCTGTATTTATTATCTAGTTTATGCACATAGTAAAGAATAGAGGTTCTACGATGAAACATTGTTTTCAGTATGCCTTAAAACAAAACATGTAGGTGCTGAACAGAAACAAAAATGTTTTTAGTAAGTTCACTTAAATAATTTAACAAAATATTGGATGGATGGATGGATGGATGGATGGATGGATGGATGGATGGATGATGGATGGAAATTATCTACAACTTTTTTCGCTTAAGTCCCCCTCCCCTCCACAACAAAACCATATTAATGTGCTCTGTGTTAGGTGTGCAGCTAAAACCTCTGAGGTTAATGTGGGAAATTTTGATGAACTGATCCTTTTATAGTTGAGATGAAAACTGAATATGAAAGTTGAGAAACGGTTGTGTGAGCCATTATTTATTTATTAAGCTTTTCTAAATGGCCATCAAAATGCCAGAGGCACCCTTTTTTCCTCGTTTTTTCCTGGGCACAAGTGGGTGTTTACATTTTTAGATAATAAAATCCATCACACTAAGGTTTGGTCACAAAGCAGAGGCCTCTGCTCTTCACCACACTTTTAATTAAGTTCCTTAAACTGCCCTCAATGCAAATGTATTAAACTCTATTAGGCCAAATTAAGTCCTGTATGAACAGGCTTAATCTGGGCTCATTTTTAACACAATGCATGGGCAGTCCACTGCATCGTTAGTTAAAGAAAAATCCAAGGTGGAATTTTCTGCCAAGGACTACATGGTGGTGCTGCAGATATCTCACATCCAGAAGAGCTTCAGTTTGAATCCTGGTTTGGGCCTTTATCCTACAACATGAAAGAATGTAACCTACTGTAAGTGGTTGAATGGAAAGGTTTCTCTGTGTTGGACCTGTGATGGACTGGGGACATGTCCAGTGTGTATCTCACCTGTCACCTGTTAACTACTCAAGCTCCTTGTGATTCTGATTGGATTAAACAAGCACAGAAAATGAACCAATGGTGGATCCTATTGATCCTAATAATTCAAATAATTAAGAAATTATAGTCTCAGACATTTAATGTGATTAAATGTAATTAGCAAGACATTAAACTCAATAGGGTGTCATCAAGCCAGAAAATGTGCTGCCAGGATCACATGTATTTAAAAGCAAATGGATGCACAACACAAATAACTTATTTATGTTTAAAAAAATGACAGGTGCTGTTGTAGGCCATCAGCCATTTTTTGAGACAGCTATTTTTGTTTAATATCCAGATAAACTTTACTTTTCCTATTAGATATCACAGACTGAGTGAACTCACAAATCTTGTTAAACTCCACACAAACCATAAGTATGTATTCTCTGTCCATAAACTTTACGTTACTACATCTGTACAATATCCCTTAGAGCAGCATTAAATAAGAGAAAAAGTATGATAGCTGACAAGACTGCTTGTTAAATGCCTTAATAGTGGTGTTTGTTCACTTCAACAATATGTGGTCACAAGTTTTTCCTGATTTTATTTTGTGGGTTAAAAGCAGGGAATTCCTTTGTTCAAGGATGGTTGAGTCTGGACCAGCTGGCTCTCCTGTGTTGAAGCCTATGGAGTGTCGGATCTAGTCTGGTCTGATCTGCTCTCCCTCACATTAAGGTCTGAGAGCTCCTTGATTTATTGGACCAAGTGTCCAACACAAATCACAAAGCTATGTTGTTTTCTAAAAGGAACCGTCTTGGCTGTGTATGTTCCACCTCAATAGTTGGGTAAGTCTGTGAGACACATTTGACTCTTCTGAGACTTCAGGTAAGTTAGAATTGAACAAACTTTCAACTGAAACTTAAAAAAACCCAAAGTTGCTTTTAATTTAGGTATTCTGATTTCCATTTTGTTTAATTTTCTGATAGTCTATGGGTAAACAACTGGGCTCTGAACAACAGTGCAATTCCTGCAAAGGCACACGCTGTTTTATTGGTTACCTGTTGCAGCTGTAAACAACCACCCTGGGAGCAATTGGCAGTTTCTATAATTTCATCTTTTCTTAAGTGCTCTGTCAATATATTTCAGGAAGATAAACAGTCTTTGTTTTCTTCAGTGCATTTTCCAAATCAAAACTTTGGTTAATATGTGCAACCTACTGTGAAACTTTCGCTATCTCTTCTTATGCCTTATTTCCAATGCTTTTCAATCTTTCTTCCTCCAGAAGGCTTCTCTCATTTGGGATTTGGTGGGTGTGTGAGTACAGCTGGATGTATGATTAGGCCTGGCAGGTTAGTGATCTTAGCAAGCAGCGGGGAGAGCTATGACATTTATTTTTCAAACCCCCGACCCTGAGGATGAAAAATGCATGTCTCAAGCTTAGCAAAGGCGGTTTGGGTAATCATTTATGCTAGTGTCTCCAGCCCCATGTTTCGACCTTACTGGTTGGGTGTCTGACAGGTGATGTACGATGCCCTCGTCTCCCTCCCCCTCTCTTCTTCCAGAACATGTCAGCCAAATCACAACAGGGCACTTCGAGTCTGTCCTGTCTTTGATAAGCACCTGTCAGGCTCAAACCTTGACCTGCAGTCAGCTCACAATCCTCAGCTCTCGTTTCTGCCACCTGCTTCCTTTACTTCACGGTCCCTTAGGCTTTTAACCCCCCTCCCTCCTTACTTTTAACTCGGAAAAACTTCCTGTAAATTTTGGCCTGATCTTGCCTCTCCTGCTGTGTCACCACCATCGATTGGTGAAAACTTGCATGCAAAAACATGAGCCATCAGTTAAATGTGCAAATTCCCTGAATAGAGACAATATAAGGCTCAAACACCCAACAAATGTAGATACTATTAGGTGATGTTTGGTGAAGCTGTTATTATTACAAAATTGTAAGTTATGGTTTATTAGCTTTTTCCCACATTTGTGGTAATTTACAATATTCATAAGTTTTCAGCAGCATCCATTAATTTAAAAAGGACACATAAAACACAACAGCAATGCTCATATTTAGGAGATTTGACAAAAATGATATCCCCCAAATGTAACATGCTAATAATAATAATAATGCATTAGTTTTATATAGCGCTTTTCGAGACCCTCAAAGACGATTTACAATTTTCATGCATCATTCATTCACACTCACATTCACACACTGATGGCAGTAAGCTACATTGTAGCCACAGCTGCCCTGGGGCAGACTGACAGAGGCGGGGCTGCCATGCTGCGCCACCGGCCCCTCTGACCACCATCAATAGGCAAGGTGGGTGAAGTGTCTTGCCCAAGGACACAACGGCATGTAGGCATGGCGGGGAGTTGAACCTGTGACTTGCGGGTCCCAAAGCCGGCTGCTCTACCACTACACCACAGCCACCCCAAATAGCTGTGGACATTAATGTCTTTTTATAACAGCTTAAAGACAATAGAGCTGGCACAAAGCAGTAGGATTCTTAGTGATCATTTACAAATAGACCAAAAGTGATCAAATGTCAGATTTGCATTTTTAGCCCTTTGCTAATTTGTTAAAGGGGAGTTATTATGCATTTTCCAGAGGTATAGTTCTCTTTAAGTACCTCCTACCATTTCTGAAACTACCACTTCAGCATGTCTTCACAACAATGCTTTGGGGGACTGAGCTGTAGACTGAGCTCCAGGGAGGAGCTTTGTGCAAATAGGCGGTGCTTTGTACCAGCAAGCGTTTAGGCAGCTCCACATGGCTACCACAGGATATTCAAGGATTTATCAAACAGGAATGAATAAGTCAAAGCAGCACTCTGAGAAGGATATTATAACATGGTATAAAACTCAAAAAAGTTGATTTTGTATAATACACTCCCTTGACTCCTCTTTAAAGGACAGGTGATATTATGCAAAAGACACAGGCCAATTTCAAGGCATTTAGATTTGAAGTCTGAATTATTTTTGATATATAAAGCATTTCATAACAACTGAAGGTAACATAGTTACTTGATTGTGGTATAGGATTGAACTATGTGGCTGGAAATCTCATAACACACCCTCTTTAAAACGAGACAAAAGAATACAAGGTTGTTGGTCATATTTATGTGACTGTGTTAGAACACCGTATGCTAAAAGGCTAAACTGATTCCCACGAGTCCACCACTGCAATCTTAGACACGTCATACAAAAAACACAAAGCAAACTGACCACTTCAAAGTAAATTCAATAGAGAGTGAAACAAAAAGGCGACAGCAAAACGTCACAGAGAACGAGAGAAAGCCCAGCTGTTGTCTTTCGAGTCTTCCTAAACTCTAATGTACACCCAATTTACTCTCATTTGCTGTGAAATTAGCTGGGAAATTTGTTTCGATCTGGTCCCCCCGAAAAAATTGGAAGGCAAACGCAATGTTGTGTGCGATGGTTAGAAGGTGGTGGCATTAATCCCAGTCTAAACATCCGTGATACCATCTCAGTTGCATATTTTTATCCCTGGTATAAAATATGCCTATAGACTTACTATTATTTAAATGCACATACAGTAAATGCACATGGAAACTCATGAGATCTGAAGGCTTTTCAAGTTACCTTAAAGTAATGCTAACAATTACCTCCTTCTGTAAGGGCCATAGAGCAGTCCCCACTACCGACAATACTGACAACTGGCTTGAGAAAAGGCCAATGGGACATTTTAAGGGTAGTTTTAATTCAAAGTCCAGAAAAGCTTAGTGCCGACAAAGCAAACTGCAGGTGGGTAGAATGCAGTGTCAGGTGCTTGGGCCGGGGCCAGCTGTTCTCTTTCCCTCCTCATCTTCACTCCGTCTGCTCTGTTCTTTTCTCTCTTGTTGCGTGTGTGCCTGAATGTATTCTTGTGCTTCTGCTACTAACAGAATGCACACACTTCTGCTTACCACAGAAGCTATTCTGCCCTATTAACCTCTCTACTCTCCTTACTCATAATTCTCCACTGGCTCTGAAACTTCACACAATAAGACTTTGACAAATGGGTAAAACCAATATATATAGTCTCTTAGTTGCACTCTGACCCCTGACTACTGACATGAAACCTATCCAGGAGTTTTTTTATGTCACTGCTGGTGCACAGAAGGTTATTTTGGCTTGTATTTGGAGAACAGCTGGAGAGACTTTCAGCCTTAATCAAATGAGTTAATGCCTTGAAGTTAAATAGGTAAAAAAAATTTAAAAAAAAACATATGAAGTTCTGCAACAAGCATATTGTTCTAACATTGGGTGTTCACTCAGTACCTGATTAACTGTTGCATCTGAAGCCGGTCAGGATCCGAAGCTGAGAAAGTTGTCAGGCTGGTGCCGGCAGGAACGCCCTCCTCGAAGCGGATGTGTTTAGGGTTTGTAGGGAAATAGGGAGGCTCGTTGACATCTTGCACAGATATGGTGACTCCAGCGGTGGACTGAAGCGAGGACTGGATGCCGCTGGCCAGGTGGGCCTGGTTTGACACCACCACTGTCAGCATGAAGCCGCGGTTCATCTCAAAGTCTACTGGCTGGAGAAGGAAAGAAATTATTTAGGATGGTTTTGAAAGTAGAGAAAGTTAAAGCCCTTCAGGTATTCTCTTGCTTCTTTACCCTGTGTGCATGATATTGTTGTCCAGCAGATATTTTTACACCTATGTGTACAATCTCTATACATAACTTTTACTAATTGGTATTTTATGATGTACAGTGCCCTGAAATAACTTTAGACGTAAATGGACTGAAATTTAAATCAAAACATACATAAGAAAATAAAAAGAAATAATAAAAGTGACTATGATTAAGTGTATGAAGCAGGGTTCTATTTATTCTGTTCTTTATGCAAAATAAGATCTAATGCTGTGGTACATATTTTCAGTAACTTGACACATATTCTTGCTACATTCAAAAAACTAAATAATTATGAAGCATAAAAAAGTCTGAGTTTTACTAGGGAGGATCTTATCTAACAAAGTACTACAAAATAAAATAAAGCAATCCAATCTTGTCATAGTTTTTCATTATTAGTAGCATTACTGTCATTATTTTCAATCCAAGCCTTTCAGAGCAAATCATGTCAAGTGATCAAGCGCAGTGTGTTTACTATAAACATGTTGATTTTAAAATAGAAATCCTAACGAACATTTGTCTTTTTGCCAGTGCCTGGCTGATTGATTCGATAAATGAGCAGATGTCACCTCAAGTGGTCCCATTATGAACCAACACACACATGTAGGAAATAAGGAGCTGAGTCTAATCACAGGTTGTTGCCATGGCTCTGCTGTCTGAGTACGTTTCTGTGCCGCAACTGAGTTTAAACCAGAGTGACAATTTTGTTCTCTCCTAATGACAACAACACCATCAGGTTCAAATGACAACAATGAGCAAAGTCATAAAAAGAGAACAAATATGCTGCTTGTAAGCACTGCTGGCACATTTCTAAACAGCCGGATGATGATTACCGCTGCAAAGCTTGTGTTTGATGATGATGTTAAAGACTCTGAGCACATCTGCATGTTGCATCGCCTCACTGTTATCAGTGGGAACTCTGAGAGCACATGAAAAGCATCGTTAATCAGGGAGATTGGCTGACCACGTGGCCCAGCAGTGAAACCGTTTGTGTGTGTGTTAGATGTGTAATAGCGGCACATGCATGTTGGTTAATGTTAGCAAACAAGTGCATATTCGTGTGTGACCCTAGTGCGCATCGGGAACCCATTTACAGGCTAACCACGCTCGTGGCTCTTTGATCTAAAGCCTGTGGTATTCAGAGCATCAGGAGGTCCAGAGTATAGCTGAAGGCTAACTGAAACACAGACACTCGCTCAGACTCACACAGCCTGAGGGAAGCCACAGGGGTGAGAGGTCAATAACATGGCTTCCATCTTTTGCCCATGAGCCATCCCATCTTACATCTCCTCTGTACCACTTTACCCATTTCTCTCCTTCCCTTTTACATAATTTGCTCTGTTGGACTTCCAACTTCCCACCCTCTCGGCATCTCACCTCTGCCCTACCTCAGCTCTCTGTGATCTAAGCTCTCTGTGGGCTACATTTCTCAATCCTTGGAAATCTGCCTTCGCCTCACTCCTCCCTCTTCTCTCTCCTTTCCCCCTGTCAACTTCTGTGTTTAACATAATCTGTGATTTACATATCTTAATGACTCATTTAAACCAAGTGGCTCTAGTTGTGTGTTTGTATGTGTGTTAGTTTGTCTACAGGCTCTATTATCACAAGGCAAAAGGAAAAACAAAATCTGCCTCTTAAACTCTCCAGACAGCAGCATAAATGCGTGACATGTTCTGGTTAAGACCTCATGCCTTGTTTACACAAAGGCTCAAGGTCCTGGCAGAAGACTGATGCGTACCTGGATGTCAATGCGATTGGATGCGTCTGTACAAACGGCCGTGGACGCCTTGGCAAAAATAACAACAACCAGGCAGAGCCGTTTCATGGCTTCTTCCCTTTATTTTTCACAAGTTGTCCAATGTGAATGTTTGGGCTCACTTTTCCCCAAGCGAGCCGGAGCCCCCTCTGTTTATTTGTTGAGACAGTGCATTGCTTATTTCCTCTCAGGGGGTGGCTTGTCTCTTATTTTATGATTTCCTGATAACCTCCCATGGGTCTCAATGCAAGCTTAAGCAACCCAGCTGCCTACTGAATTTCACAGGGAGTGAGAGGAATGGATTATTAAAGTCAGTCATCTAGAGATAATGAAGAGAAACAAAATACTCGTGCTCACTGCTCATGCTGCAGAGGGAATTATAATGACGTGTTATTGCTATTGTTTAACATTATTGTGATATGTGATTTGCTGGAGGTAGATATATGAGGAAAAAGTCCCCGGGTTCAGAAGGTCACTCTAATAAATAAGTAATTTAAGCAGAAAGCTTGCAACATGGTAAGAACATCTACACCAAATGTCTCACAGAAGAACACACAAATAGCCAAGGGTGTACAACAGGATGCACATCTATGGTACACACAGCCAGAATCCTAATCTCCTTTACACTTATTTATTGCTCAGAAAAATGGTTTAAACCATGTGCCTAACCTTCCTCTGAGAGGTCTAACCACTAAAATAGCAGGTTGTAACTAGACATGGCTTTGTTGTTGCTGTCATTTACCACAGCACCTAGAACATTATGAGTGTACAAAACCATTGCCATCGTAATTGAGAAATCAATATCTAATTTGCTACAGTGGCCTCACCAGCCTTTGTTTTAAGTCTGTGTTTGAGTGCATGAGCTGTTTCTGAAGGGCACATTAGCCTCCAATCCTTCTTTTGGACATGAGGGGGCATGTGAAAGGCAAAGACCCCAACCCGTCCTCATTTAACCATGTAGCCTATTATAGCATGCACCTGAATCCAGAGGGAATATAACGTTCAGCATAAGAAAAGGAGATGAGATTTCCTTCTGCAGTGACCTTCGTGAGGCCAAAAATCTGAGAATGTTATGAAAGGATGGTATGTTACCTTCACCACAGTGACCATGCCGTCATTGGTGACGGGATCAGTGCGGATGGTGAAGTGCCCATTTGGGTCTCCGCTGATGATCCTGTAGATGGCGTTCCAGTTCGGAGAGTGGGGCTGGTCGGCATCAATAACTGTCAGATTAGCCACAGCAACATCCACTTGGTTCTCTGGGACTTCACCGGAAAACTGCAAAAAGTGGGGTAAAGGTTACTTGAATACTATCCTTTCGAAATATCTTTATTGTTACACTGCCTGAAGTCTTTTTCAAATCAATTTAGCTCTTCGATTTAGAAAAAAGTCATCTTTTCAAACTTCCCAGGTGGAGCAACTGAGCTCAAACCACAGCTGAATCCTAAGTAAGCAGTAAACCCGGATTGCACACCAGGACACACTACAGGGGCATTGTTTTAGTTAAAATGTTCTCTGCATTATTTGTACCCATCCCTAATGAGAAGTACTATTTCATTCCTTTTAAAATCAAAAGTAAGGAGGGAAGAAAAAACGTTTGAACAGAAAAAAACCCAGCAGTGTGAAGGATTAAAGAAGCTGTTTCAGTGTATCTAAGTACTTCTGAGTTGTTCCCATGATTTACAAACACATGTGCTTTGTCCTGATAAGCCTGTTGAGGAGTGAGCTGCTGTCTGTCATATGTCTGTTATGGGGAGAGGTTGTTGTCTGTCTGCACAGGCTCAGGGGTTAATTGACACCGACTCTGCCACCAACCATGTGAAACACAAGTTGACTGCAACCCCACCTACATAAACAATATAACAAGTCCGGTGACACAAGGTCGTGACATGCGTTAAACTCATTGGAAACAGCAGCCGTGTAGCACCATGTAGTTATCATAACCACTGTGGGTAACAGGCGTGGATGAGCCACTGAGCCTCTTATGTGGGTGTATGATATCAAAGAGCAAAGCCACAGACCAAACACTCCGATGGACCATAATACTCTGCCTGGCAACCCCTCACATCAAGCAGCAAACAGCCGACAGCACCGTACAGATTAGAGGGCTGCGTCAGGAGAGCTGTTCAGAGACTCAATGACATTCTTAAGACAACAGACAAGTCCGGGTGGTCTTGATGCACTGTCTGCTTTGGATAAGTAGGCAGGCTGTTGTATGTTATTGTCACACTGAGTATTTGTATATGTGTGCCTGTGTGGTTTGTTACTGTGATTTGGCTCAGGGACTCCCCAATGTCAATTTAATAATATACTATATATATATATATATATATATAAACTTCAGAGAATGAGCTTAAGTTCCCCTAGGAACCCTTGAGCTTCTTTTTTCTCAGCTATTAACAATAAGTCCAGGCGTTAACCAGTTATGATGGAAGGCGTTAAAGGAGCCGCCACAACTCTGATGTTCAATATTGGTTTAAAAGACTTCTTGTTTTATTTTCTCTTCCCTGAAAGGAGGAGTTGGATGAGTTGCCAGTTTTAGCAATTTATTTTCCCCACTTAGACAACCTAATATGCTACATTCATTTTAAAATTACACGCACACGTTTTCTCAAAGAATCGCCAATAAAACTTAAACCAGGCACCTGAATGGCAGCACTTACCAGAACTTCAAAACAAGTGTCAATAGCAAAAACAAAATAAACTGTTTGGCAGAGAAGATTTGGCAAATTTTTTCATGTGCACAAGCCACATACTCAGCTCTACTGCTCTAATCTTAAATGCACGTTCCTCATAAATTTGGCACCATTTAAAAGGGAAATTAACAGGTTTTGCAACAATGTAAGATTTATTGCATTAAATCTTAATGACTCATGTGAACGCTAGGTAAGATTTATTGCCAAGAACCACTGTTACAGTACAACAAAGAAATAATCTACGAAACACACATTTCATTACTTTTTGTGCTACATATATTCATTATAGTTACATGTATTGTTATTAACAGATAGAGATCTGCTGAATTTCAGGAGGGGATCTTACCTGAAAACATAATTGTGACTTACTGTAAGCAAAATGTGTTAGTTTGTGATTTTGTAATTATGGGTACTGAACCAAAATGGTGCATGAATAAACACTAAACAGTTTTTATATATGAATTGTAAAGGTGCACCAGTTATTTGTTCAATGGACAAGGCTTTGTCTTTTATGGTTCTGGCAAAGTACTGCAGTCTGTGATTGTTTCAGAGCAGGATTGTTGGAAAAGTGTCCTGTAAGTAAGGAGTCAAATCTATGATCAGCCAGTTTTTCTCTATGCGATAACGGATCTTGTCGCCAAGAGCTGGACTACACAGAAGAAGTGGGATCTCTTTGATTGTGATTGGCAATGAGGACAGTTGGCTTTTTCTCAACACTTGACATAACACCTCTTGCCAGCACCCTCGCTCCTTTGTCACTATGTTGGCAGTGGGGAGAGGCTGCAGGAGGCAAAGTGAGGTAGAAAGAGAACAGAAAAGTGACAGGGAACTTCATCATGTGAACTTTGCGAGGATGATACAGGCAGGAGGCCAAGAAACCTGTGCAATGAATCCTTTGCAGACAAACCCGAACAGAAAGACTGTAGATCACCTGAGCTTAATAACATACTGGAAACATGGATGCAGCAGAGTAAGCATAAACAAGAAAAAAATGTGTTTTTTGTTTTCATTTTATTTAATCTGTTTGCATCATAGGCAATGTCCAAGAAGCACCCAAAGTCTTCAGATCCACACACACACATCAACTCTTTGCCTGCTTGAAAAATAGGCCAGCCTCTGATAGGAGTGATGAAATATTAATCACCAACAATAAAGACAAATTCCCCCAACTTTATATTTCTGGGACACGTTGAAAGATCTATGGGGTTTATTGCGAAAACTAAATATTTGCATAATGGCCTGCAATCTCAACAAAATGGCTTTTACGTTATCTCCCTTCCAAAATGGATGATTTATGATGGGCTCGTGCGAAAGTGCTCTGCTCGCCGTGAATCCAAAACTTCCACTAAAGTTTACCATCAATATTCGTGAAAGCATTAACTTCCTCGCGTGACGCTGATGGAAATGCACTTAAACTAGGTGGAATCCAGTTAGAGAGTATCTATCTATTATTGCCTGCTATCATCAATATCAGTTGAGAATCCTAATGCAGAAGGAGGAGGGGTGTGGTGCACAGTCACGGAGGACTTCTGATTTACAACAAGGCATGTCTACACTTTATCACTGCTACTGTAGGAAATTGCTCCTGCGTTTAAATGCTCCCCCATCTTTTCTTGTCTTGCTGTCATTCTCTCATTACTTTTCTTTTTCTCCCATTCTTCTTTGTAGAGCCTAAATAATCGTCCACTCATTAGTTCTCACTTATTATTATTTTTTTGCTCACCATTTTTTCTCTTCCTCTTTTTTTATATTCCCCTGCATGTGTGCAGAATGCAGAAGGGGGTCCCTGATTAGTTTTATGGCTAACAAATGTGTGTAGTTTTTTCACTGACGCTAACTAATCATCATAAGAGTCTTGATAGCCCCCAGGGTGAATGCTAATGCTCATTTTTTTCATTGCTAATGTAACATAATTGAAATGGTTCAGGATCAATCCTGTTAAAATCCACTATCTGCTAGTCAAAAGTTGAACTGCATTTACTGTTAGAAAGTAATGTATTATGGGTGATCCTCACAGCTATGAGGATTGCTGCTAAGATAACATGTCTCTGCCATGTCTAATAAATAAAGATGATTATTGTACTTGTGGAGTGTGTTTATATGTTTCGTTTTCCATTTGAACAACATTTCTAGAGTTCATGGTAGTTTTGACGTTCTGTTTTGCTGATGTGAAAAAGTGGCGGGGAAATTATTCTTAGAAAACATCAAGGCTCCTCTTTGCAGAAGGAGCACAATTTCCCACCAGAGTCTATATGTATGCGTTCTGTAAATGCAGATTTAAAATAGGCCGGTACCACAGCCTAAACAGCTCTTGGTTTTTTATTTCCACACAAAGAGAAGCCACCAGGCACACATAGGTCACACCAGCTGAAAGTGTTGAACAACTACTTTGCCGGTGATAGCACCTAAAATCCTGGTGCTACGAGCACAAGACTCTTTCTACCAGTCTATTGTTCTCGCTGTTACACATCATGAGTGATCTCAACACCTGGAGCAATACTGACTTCAGTAAAAAAAATTTCATCACGACTTGGAGCACAGGAAAACTGGCTCGAAATTCAACCATCTTTTTGACATCTCAAATTTCAGAACAACTGACAGATACTCAAAGAAAGACTGAGGCAAAAGGGAAATTTCCTGTCTTAATACTGATTTATCACATTACATAAAATGCATTATGTTCGACTTTTAATTTTTACTTTGCTCCTCGTATTGACTTGCTATAATGCAATCATCATTCTAAATATCCCTTAGATGGCAGTGATCATTAACTATTTGCTGGAACTGGTATTCTTGCTGATGAAAGTCAATAATATGGATTTGTAATCCTTGTGTGTGTTATTCTGTGTGTATCCTACAGATTACACATTTCCATCACTGTATTGTAGAAATCTTGTCTTACAGCAGTACACAATAGCAAAAGGTTAGACGTTCTGTTGTCGTGTTGGCGGCGTGGGCTCGCTCAAAGCCAATTGTTGAGTTTCCTTCTATGTAAAATGCACTGAGATGAGGTTTTATTTTGAAATGTTGACATATAAATAAAACAGAGACGAAACATAATTATTTTTTTCATTTTTCGCTTTACGCTGCCTGGCTTTAAATTCTATTTTTCCATTTCCTTTCCTCTGGCATTCTAGTCATTCTTTCTTTGAACCAAGCTCTTATTTTTTTTCCCTCTGAATCGTTACAGTCTCCACTCTTCTGTATTTGTAATAACTTACAGTTCTGGAGGTCAGCATTGGTGGGTTGTCATTGATGTCTGTGACAGTGATGATGGCAGTGGCTGTGTTGGACAGGCCAAAGTTAAGGTTGCCCTCCATGTCCGTGGCTTGCACAATGATGGTGTACTGGGACACTTTCTGAAAAAAGGCAGAAACAGGGAGAAAAAGAATAAAACAGTATGTAGTTATTCATCTGCAAAAAGCTTTTTCTTCCATGAGCCCACAGCAGAGGCACCAGCCACAGACTGTGACTCTCGGGGGAAACAAAGCTGAGGCTGTGTTCTGTTCTTTAGTCGCTGGCCATGGTCTTATTTGAAACATGGAATCACAAGGGTGAAGTCTTTCATATGACAGAGCTGAAACCTTCTCAGTGGAACCTGGCCAGACATCACACCATCCAAAGGCTGGACTGTGAAGCCTCCCCATGGGTACTGCATTCCATCAAAGCCATCAAACACGCTGCTTATTCAGTACCAGTGATGGACAGATGTGAAGACAATGATCCAACTGACAGAGATTAATAGATTTTCTGTGAAGCAATAATACGAGGGAATAATAAATGCCATTTCCCTTTTTTGAAATGACACAGTGCCACTTCAATGGAACCTGAAAAATGAGTCTTTTATACGTATTTCTAGACTTGGAGGCATTTGCAGCGCTCCTTCCAGCCCTTTTTTCTACTTTTTTTCCCCTCAGCTTTTTCTTTCTCCTCTTCTGTCCCAGGGTGCAGTTAATGGGCTGCAGTAAGGATGGAGCCTGGGAGCTGACTGCCTGGATAATGTGTCTTGTCATTGAGATTCCCAATTACATTCCCACTGTCTCTCTCTCACCTGCTAATTACCAAGTAAATATCCCAATTAGGCCGGGACGTCACATCAGGAGGATTAGACAGCTCCTCTCAGTCCCTCTCATCTTGATGCTAAATGAGATGCTGAACTCCAACCTCGTGCACGCTCATTAACACTCACATATACACAGAAGCATCCACAAACACACGTGACCACACACTGATGACTCTCTTTCTACATATCTTGTACTTGTCTGACTGTCCCATCAGCCTGTGAACAGCGTGTACACAACGCTCTCGCTAATTAGACAACGGAGTAATTATGCAGAGCTCCTCCGAAACCCTCAGCATTGCAACAATACCACAGCACACCCAGTTCCCTCTGGAGGACTGAGGTCTACAACTGTCAACAAGCTCTTGAAAGTCCACTGCAGACCAGTGGAAATCTTTAGAAGAGAATCAATGTGGGACTCGCATAGGAGAGGAAGAAGATAAAGAGTAAAGAACAAAGGAATGAATAACAATCAGCAGGGGTTTAAGGGAGGGGCAAAATCCAACAAAAGTCATTTGAGGGTTGTTTTTTTCAGTGTTTTAAGGTGGCATATATCCCCTTTAACACCTCAGACCAAAATTTGAGGCATGACACCAAAACATTCAAAGCCTCTAGGATCATAAAACATTGCGAGATGCTGAGAAGCATTTTCCAAGGAAGAACTGCTCACTAGACTTTTTTTCTTTTCCACTGCAAGGATTGATATCTTCAATCTGCTATCAAGACAAAGCAAATATGAATTTGTAAAAATGGATTAAAAATATAACAACCTGACAAAAAACAGAAAACATTCAAACTACTTCACGCTTTGGACATTGTTTTGTGCTTCCAATACGGCTCTTATTCATCAAACTTTGGACTCCAGCAGATAATCAACCATAGCCGGCAATGAGGAGCTTTTTAAAGAGAATGGTGCCACCATGCCCCCAAAACCCTTACTTCAATGACTAATGTCCAAATAATCCTCAACGGTTCGCTTTTTAAGAACACAGCAGTCAAAGTTCACCAAAGTTAGGCCATCATGGTTTAGTAATTTGTGCCTCAGTAGCTCTTTTGCTATAATAAACCACCAGCTATGGTTCCCAGAGCACATCACTGAGAGTTGAGTTTCCATGACCCCGAGTCAAATTGATCGGCTGTCCCTCCTTAGCCCACTTAAGGTCAATAATAGCCACTACATTAGAGCAGAATCTCACAAGATCTGCCAGTTTGAAGATGCTCTGATCTAGTTGAGACTGTAAAAAGGGTCAAGGGGGTTAGAGAAGCAGGCTTTTAAACGTGCTTTTACTTTTCTCCAAGATCGCTCGGCCACATTCCCACCCATATGAACGTGCAGTCAAGACGTTATTCAGGTGATGACATCTGTTCGTAGGTCTCTGACAGGACTTCAAAACCATTAAAGCACCTTCATCTGACCCATACCGAGATCTTAGCATGTAAATTTGGTGAGAAAATTAGCCAGTCAATATGGTCAAGTTGATAAGTGATGCTTTATTTGTTCAAATTGAAGCTTTGTCTAGAGCTTGTTTCAGAAAGCAGGAAGGGGAAAAGTTATGCTGTTAAGTGATAAAAAATACGAATTTCTCTCTTAAAAAAGAAACATTGATCAAAGACTGTATAACCTAGAAAATGATTGTTGTAATAAAATGATACAGGCAGGAGAGAAAAGGTCTATCAGTAGGAATTCTTTGAAGTACAGAAAAAAAGGCAAGCAGGATTTTAATTCAACATTTTAGTGTTATTGCTTGGATTAGTAGACTGCAGATAAAACAGAGTAAAAATAAGCTGAAGAGGTTTGGCTGAGTAATTTTTAGTCCGTGTTGCCCTCATACCTCTGCCTCTGGCAGGCTCATGTCTCATCCTCTCTGTCTCCATCACCCTATTTCCTTTAGCCCACATTCACGCTTCTTCTCTCATCACAGCATTTCCCATATATTCACCTCAGATTTTGTTCCCTTGCTTCTCATCTGTTTCCTCTTCCTCCCCGCCCCATCCATTGCTTGTGTTTTATTGAGCACAGATGTGATTATTTGGGCTTTTGTGTTTTGTCTGACAGGTGTCAAGGGCATTCTATCTCAAAAAATTTCCTCTCTGTCTCTGCTACACAAACACATGCAGGCGTACACAACTCAACACGAGCAGCCCACTGCAGCGTGATGTGTTGTTAATAGGTCTGTCACAAGTGACAGTTTGGGAGGATGATCTGTTTCGCAGATTTCTTTGCGGAGTTGTCACTGGCACATCCATGTTGTGAGAATAAACACATTTGGATCTTGTCACAACTTTTAGAGCTTTATAAACAAGGTGACCGGAGACAATTCACTGTAAAAAAACAAAAAAAAAAATAAAAATGAAGACCTGATGTTTGTGTGTATGTGCTTGGGGAAAAAATGTGTTGTGACAAATGGCAATGGCAGATTTAAAAGTAGCAGCTCAAAGTGTCATCAGAGGAAACAATGATGCTAGGAACTGTGCTCCATAAAGAAAAATAAAGATCTGTTTCAGATGCTTAGCCTGCCAAAGAGATTCACAGGTTTTAAAACTCTTATTTACTTACTGTCACATTGCTTTTTGTGAAGTGTGAAATATAAAAGACTAACCTCTCTATCAAGTCCAGGTGCTACTGTCCCAATATCCCCCGTCTCACTGTTGATGGTGAACATGTTGGGGATAGGACTGTGTGGGGTCTGGGACAGGATTCGATAGCGCACCATGCCATTAGCCGTGGTGTTGTCGTCAGCATCAAATGCTGACAGATGCATCACGTAAGTTCCTGTGGTAGAAAAGCATGGTCAACATTTACATCAAAGTTGTAGGTGTACTTTAGTCACCATAAATTGCTTGTAATCTAGTCTACAAATCTAGTGTACAAAAGTACAAATATCTCATGTCCCATAACGATTTGATCACATTTTTTATAGCTACATACACTCACCGGCCACTTTATTAGGTACACCTGTCCAACTGCTCGTTAACACTTAATTTCTAATCAGCCAATCACARGGCGGCAACTCAGTGCATTTAGGCATGTAGACATGGTCAAGACAATCTCCTGCAGTTCAAACCGAGCATCAGTATGGGGAAGAAAGGTGATTTGAGTGCCTTTGAACGTGGCATGGTTGTTGGTGCCAGAAGGGCTGGTCTGAGTATTTCAGAAACTGCTGATCTACTGGGATTTTCACGCACAACCATCTCTAGGGTTTACAGAGAATGGTCCGAAAAAGAAAAAACATCCAGTGAGCGGCAGTCCTGTGGGCGGAAATGCCTTGTTGATGCCAAAGGTCAGAGGAGAATGGGCAGACTGGTTTGAGCTGATAGAAAGGCAACAGTGACTCAAATAACCACCCGTTACAACCGAGGTAGGCAGAAGAGCATCTCTGAACGCACAGTACGTCGAACTTTGAGGCAGATGGGCTTCAGCAGCAGAAGACCACACCGGGTGCCACTCCTTTCAGCTAAGAACAGGAAACTGAGGCTACAATTTGCACAAGCTCATCGAAATTGGACAAGAGAAGATTGGAAAAACGTTGCCTGGTCTGATGAGTCTCGATTTCTGCTGCGACATTCGGATGGTAGGGCCAGAATTTGGCGTCAACAACATGAAAGCATGGATCCATCCTGCCTTGTATCAACGGTTCAGGCTGGTGGTGGTGGTGTCATGGTGTGGGGAATCTTTTCTTGGCACTCTTTGGGCCCCTTGGTACCAATTGAGCATCGTTGCAACGCCACAGCCTACCTGAGTATTGTTGCTGACTGTGTCCATCCCTTTATGACCACAATGTACCCAACATCTGATGGCTACTTTCAGCAGGATAATGCGCCATGTCATAAAGCTGGAATCATCTCAGACTGGTTTCTTGAACATGACAATGAGTTCACTGTACTCAAATGGCCTCCACAGTCACCAGATCTCAATCCAATAGAGCATCTTTGGGATGTGGTGGAACGGGAGATTCGCATCATGGATGTGCAGCCGACAAATCTGCGGC
The DNA here is from genome assembly GCF_001266775.1 of Austrofundulus limnaeus. Lineage (NCBI taxonomy): Eukaryota > Metazoa > Chordata > Actinopteri > Cyprinodontiformes > Rivulidae > Austrofundulus > Austrofundulus limnaeus. Next base: position 41,472 of record NW_013953310.1, read on the forward strand.
AACTGTGTGATGCCATCATGTCAATATGGACCAAAATCTCTGAGGAATGCTTCCAGCACCTTGTTGAATCTATGCCARGAAGAATTGAGGCAGTTCTGAAGGCAAAAGGGGGTCCAACCCGTTACTAGCGTGGTGTACCTAATAAAGTGYCCGGTGAGTGTACATACAGTATATAGCTTCATTGCTATTACTTCTTCCTGTTCCCTTTTCGAACACGAGTTTTGTTTTACACTATATTCTGCTGGAAATTTAATGTTGTAATCAATGCTTTATTATTTATTTTTGTTGTGTTTTTTTGCCCTGTATTTGTTACACGTATGCATATGTATGTTTTATTTTACTATTTTATTATTATTGTTTTTTTTTAATTGTTCGAAATAAAAAATCTGAAAAAATAGTCACTTCAGTTAAAATCAAGGTAAATGGGGTAGGGTGAGTCAAAAGTCACATGACACCCTCTTATTTTAGAAACAAAAAGGGAAAATAAGATTATCTGAATACCCCAACAATGGGTGAGGATGCCTATAATTTAGGCTCAGTAAGGCTGCTATCTCAAAAGCCATCATATTTGATGAAGGCCAAGGTTTTCAAATGGTGGGCCCCCTCACCCATTAGTTGCTGGGTTATTCAGATATATTATGTTCCCTTTTCTTTCTAAAATATATGGATGTCCTGAGTCTTGGGACTCACAGGGTGTCTTGTGAGTTTTGACTCACCCTATACTTAAAAAAGGTTTTCAGGGTTCTATGCCATGGAGCCTTCTTACCATGTAATTTTAGTACTTTTCAGTATTTTCTTGGAACACAGACAGAACTGCTTTATCTGTTTCAACCAAACTATGTACTACTTTCACTTGGAGGCTTTTGTTTTTGAGGAGCTAAACATGTTATGTCACTCTAGTTGGTCATGTTTCCACTAAATACTAACTTTGTACAAATATTAGATTTCTAATAAATGGAAAAATGTCTCCCACAGTACATAATTTTGATAACGTGGAGCCTTCCCACAGGATTGTTCTGACATGCAGTATTTTTGATCTTGTTTTAGAATGTAACTGTTACAATTCACAGGTTCACTCTTGATTGTTTATTCAGGTTTTTTGTTCATTCATAAAAAACAAACAAACCAAACATGCAGTAAAATAAAACTTAAAAGTAAATCATGCCATGAATGAAAAGGGTGCAGAGTGAAAAAAATTCAACGCATTGATTCCTTAATTGCTAAGGAATTGAAGAGGACCAGCATTGTGTAAAATGTTTTTGTTTATTGTAGCACCTCACCTAACCTCTTAAGGCTCTTCTTGCTCAAAAAGCACTGAGAGTAAAGGTTAGCATTCTTAGAAAATGATCTTGGAATTATTGACTGTGTCTACTTAATCTAATTAATCACATTCATGCTTGTTAGAATTATAAAACAACTGGTGTTTTTCCTCTGTGATTTTTGGTTGTGAAAATATGCATAACAACCTCCCATAGCTGTAGCAGAGAGGAAGCAAGCTGTGCTGTTTACCAAACCAACTATGAGTCTTTTTTTCATGAAAGTGCAAGATCACACGCAAATGTTTCAAAATGTGAAAGTGATGCTTTAAAGTGACACGAATCACTTCACGTATGTGCCTCATGTCAAATACGCCACCGGGAGCTCTTCCTGTCAGTTTGCCAGTGCTGCAAAAAGCAACACAAACAAGTAATTAACTGTTAAATGTGGTGAAAACATGCAGATAGAATCCATGTCATTACTTTTTGTTTAAATAGTACTTTAGTTGCTAATGTGAATGAACATTCTCCTGATGAACACACATATCTTCTGTGGAGAGAAAAAAAAAGCTGCTGTCCTTTTATGAATGCTCCACTTGTTTGCTTTCCAGCCTCCACACACTCATAAAACTCTGTGGGATCACTGCCTGTCACCCAATCTCTCCATCTCTTTCTCTCTCTTTCTGCTAGTTGATTCTAATTGCTGGAGATAGCGATATCACGCCAGTGACAGCCCCTGTCCGAGGATAATTGTAACCGCAGCTCCCATTTCAAACTTCATTACATTTCAAAGCAACATTTGTCAATGACTCGGCCAGAGGGAGCACTCTAAAGCCCTCTCAGTGAGACGAGAGAGAGAAAGAGAGAGAGAGACAGAGAGAGACAGAGAGAGACAGAAAGAGAAAAAGACTGTTATGAAAGGAGATGTGAAAGCAAAAGAGACCAACAGAGGACACACTGCATGTCTGGTTTGATTCCAGGCGGAATGGCTTTCGGTCCTCCACCCAATAGTTTTTTTTTTTGATGATGAAGGGATACAAAGAAGGAGATGAAGAATCACAATGTGTCACACATCACTGGGGTAATTTCATTAAGCTCTACTCATAGGGGGTTTAATGTGGACCCTTTGTACAGGCGTCCTAAGCTGTGCCTGACAGGATTACGTCCCCATAATGACTCTTTAATTTGCAAACTAATTCAAGTCTGTAATTGGCCTTCCTTTGAAACCACTGGAGCTCTAAACTCTAAAAGTCTCTTTTTTATGATTATTGTTCAGCTTAATGTCATGCATGCCACAGAGACTCGTATGTGTTGTGTGGGGCAGGGCTAAGGGCTGGGGGTAAAACTATGACACAATATGGAAAAAAGTAAAACCAACAAAGAAGAAGAAAAAAAATAAAGGAAGCGTAAAATACCAAAAAAGAAATGAGCACCTGTATACCTTTAGAGATCACCTCTGGTGCTATAAACACTGGCTCATCAGGCTCAAACTCACAAAAGCCTACACGCAGAGCTCATCTCTAATTCTTCCACTCTGAGGTTACATATAAAATGACCCAGTGGTGCTACACTGTGGTCCATTTAATCCTCAATCTCTTCTCCAGCATGAGGACCCTCTTTGGTTTATGGCCATTGCTGTACTTGGCTACATGAAAAGCCAGTGAAAAAGACAGATTTTTCGTCTGTTGACTCAGTGAAGAAAAAAAAGCATTATTTCCTGTGTCCATTCAAGTTTCAACGACATGCTTTTCCTTCTGTTCACCTATTTCTAAACTTGTCACGCTGAATTGCTCCAGTTTCGATGTTGCTGGGTTTTGTTTTGTCCACCTGTCAAACTATTGGTACTCGTCTTCATTACCTGGTTTGGAGCCTTCATCCACAGAGCCATTGTAGACCTGGTTTTTGAACTCTGGTCTGTTGTCATTCATGTCTATGACGAAGATGTAGAGGTCGATGGGGTTCTCAACCTGGTTTCCGTTCATGTCCACTGCGTGAGCTCGCAGCTGGGGGACAGACAGAGCACAACACTCAGCAAGTTCAGATCGAGCTACGGTTGTAACACGGGCCATTTCACTGAGTTACTGTCATTTTCCAGTAAAGAACCAATGAGAAATAATTTACGACTGAAATGTAACACACCTCATTATAATATGTGGCAATAGAACCCCTAAAAATCTGTTTTTTTTTTATCTAAGCTTTATTTTTTTCTGATAAAAGTGCAACAGCTCAGTTTCACTGGAGTCAAACTTGTGTCCTATCAAACTCTGGATTTGAAGCTTTTCATTTTGCACACCTTGGATGATTTAATGGAATGGATTAAGCCATATTGTTGTTGAATATTGTTCAGTTTTACTGGCTTCTGCTTTCTCTGTGAAGCTCCTTATTTTGAACCAAGGTCATGTCAGAAACCATGGGAAATTTACAGGCGTCCAACTGAACATAGACAAGCACAATGCCAGGATTTTTCTTGTCAACAAACAGTAAGGAGCAATAAAAATAAATGAAAGATGCTTCAGACAGATATAATAAGGATTTATTTGACATTAAATGTTATATAAAATGGAGTAAACAAACTAAATATAAGTTAAGTTGCCTTTAGGGTATTTGGAGGGAAGCTTGAGTAAGTTTTCCAGGAGAACTTGTAGGGTCTCGTGTGGATATAGTATTTTTGTCTGAATCAAAGGCATCTCTTCATGTAACCACAACGGGACCTGTTGATGCAGAGATCAAGAAGCTGCAAGAATCTTTCTTTTCTATGCTGCTGTGGACAGTTTGTTTTGATTCTGCACATTTAAGATATAGTTTGGTTGTAGTGTTTCACTTCAAAAAATTAAATCATTTGTAAAATATCTCATCCCAAACTATATCAAATGGTGTACTCTGAAATAATTTACTCCAGATTTTGAATGATGAATATACTGAATGAAATTCTGAAATGTAGGTCCTTATTCAGTGTAAACAAAACACATTGCTAAATCTGCCAAAAATCAAGCTGTAATTGACTTAATTAAMAGAATAGAACAGAACAGAACAGAACAGAACAGAACAGAACAGAARAGAATAGAATAGAATAGAATAGAATAGAATAGAATAGAATAGGTCTTTATTGTCATTGCTCAAGCCTGTACAACAAAATAGAATGAATTAAATTTGAATGCCGTACATTTGGAGGCGCTATTTTTGAATAGGAATATTAATATTACCCATAACTCAAGCACAAACTTTCAAGCCAATAAATTATGTTTACATGTTCACAATAACTTTACCATTACTTCATTTTTAAATTTCCCTCACTTGTCAATCTCACCAATCATGGTTTACTCAAACTACGCAAACATCCAAGAAACCCCCACTTAGTGACTGCAGAGACCACCTTCTCCAAAAATTAGCCATCTAAAAATAAGTTAAATACTGTATACTAGATTGTAGTCTGAATCTTCTTAAATTTAGTGAAATATTATGCCAGAACAGTAAGAAAACTGCTTAAAGGTATCATATCATCCTTTAAATCTTTCTTTTTCACGTCTAAATCATTCACTTATGGTCTATTTAAAATAAAACTGCAACGTTTTGGTCTTAATTCCTCATTTTTGTTGCTCCACAGACTCCTTGCTTTCCTTGTTTTACCCCTGTTCTGAGTTGCGCCTCAGAGCAAGCTGTTTTGGTGCGGTCTCTTTAAATACAAATGAGATATTTCACACCCCGCCCCCTCCAGGTCCCTGAGCATTCGACTCCACCCCGTTCAGCCATATTTGTAGTTTCATAGCAAGAACTTAGTTATCTACCGACTAAAAACTGTTTTTAAGATAAAATAAGATAAGATAAAACTTTATTGATCCCACAGTCTGGAAATTTGCACATTACTGCAGCTTAATACAAGAGAGGCTGAGAAGAATAATGAAAGATTAATAAAAGATAACAAACAAAACCCCACAATATACGCATGTGATATATAGTAATGTACCAATGCACATTTTTACATATACATAAACACATATGCTTATTTTTATACATATTCACACCGTAAAGTACAGTACAAAAATGAATGTATATGAAGGTGCTTATTAGTAATGGCAGACGGCAAGAAAGAATTAAGTATGTCAACAACAGTAGACTTGTCAATCCAGCCTTASATGTACGAGCKAGAGTCTGACCCAGTGCAAGACACTCAGAATGACAAACSTGCAGAACCACGTCTTCAAACGAATGTGTCACAATGGTGCGTTATTTATTTACACACTCTATGTCCTTACCTACACTGGGGAGCATAGCTAAACTAAAATACATACATTTGAACTACTATTATATTATATAATTTACTTTTGTGATCAATAAAGTATTTTTAATTGAACAACAACAATATACTCACACTCACTGTACAGATGTGAAATTATTTTAAATAAATTGATTTTTGTGCTTGACTGTTATGGTGCGTTCACACCGAACGCGATTTCAGCTTCAAAATCGCAGCCAACGCTGAAGTTTGAAGCTTGTGCACTTT
>NW_013953310.1:47266-53209 GCF_001266775.1 Austrofundulus limnaeus
CTAAAGCTGCTGGAATGGCCCAGCCAATCATCTGACCTGAATCCAACAGAAAATCTATGGAACTGTTTGTGTGGAAGAATGGGCCAAAATCACACCTGAGCAATGCATGCCACTAGTTTCTCCATACAGGAGGCGTCTTGAAGCTGTCATTGACAACAAAGGTTTTTGTACAAAGTATTAGATACATTTCAGTAAGTGCGTTTAATACTTTTTCCCTGAGCCATTCCACATTGCTACAAATAACTTCCTTTCTGGACATTTTGGATCACTTGGGTTGTTACCGACATCTGGTGAAAATTTCCTGTCATTAGCACCTCTAGTAATATATTTACTGAGAAAAATGGTGACGTGTTCGATACTTATTTTACCCACTGTATTTACACCAAGTCTTCAGAAATTCCTGTCTCTGCAGGAACCAACAAGAAACATTTTTATAAATATATAAAGAAGCTTTGCTCAGTTTTAAAAGCCTAGGGTTTGTTTCAGAATGACAGCGCTGGACCCCTGGCCAACATTCTGCCTGGTTTTATTAGAAAAGGAGCTACGAAATCTCTCCACTTTAGTTATGACTCCCCAAACACAGTCAGCCCATCTCAAATTCTACTCAGCTGTGCTCAGATCAAATAAATCACCAGCTATGATTTCTCAGAAAGTTTGAACAGGGAGTTATTACTGGAATTTTTGTTGTAAAATGCATATTGCCAGCTTTATGGCCTCTAAAGTTTGAAAGTTAAAAACGAAACAACAACAAAAACTGAGCTCTTTTTTATAGTTAATTGAGCCATTTTTCCCTGTAAAGAACAGACGAGAAATCGTTTACGACTAAAATATAACATGTCTGTAAGAAAGTACATCCATAGAAGTTTGTTTTCATTTTTCTACAGTTTTCTTTTATTTACTTTTAATTAACCAGGCAAAAGTGGAGATTAAACCCAGAACCTTCTTGCTAGGTTTGGGTATCATCTACAGAACATGGTTATTTGATACCATTTTCGATACAGAGCTCATGATGCAATACAATTCTCAATACAGTGCAGCACGATTCAATTTCAATATTGATACATATTACTTTATAATTATTGCTCAAAGCCACTGACACAACAAAGTCAGCAAAATTTTAGAAAATTATATTACATATTTATAATTATAAAAAACAAAATGTGTCCAAACATCTGCTTTTAAGGACAAAGGCGCTTCAAGAATACCGGTTATTTTGCTTACTCATCGATCTCGCAGCTTGCTGCTCCTTGCTGTGAACAGGAAACACACACTGTTATACTGCCCCCTAAGAGTTGGGGGGTGGGAGTGCATAGATAGTAAAAGTAAGAAAATCGATACAATATAGTTTTAAAAAATATTCCTCTAAATCTATATATCGATTTTTATGCACAGTCCTGCTTCTTGCTGTGAGGCAACAGTGCTAACGCTTCAGCCACTGTACTGCCCAAATAATGGTGAAAAAAATATATTTTAAAATCAACTCATTCATTCTTTCCAAAACTGCTCAGATTTACTTCACCTTTCTTAAAAAAAGTTTGTATCCCTGTACATGATTTATTCAGTGATATTTTTATAAGCTTGAAGCACTGGGGATGTTTACCTGCATCATAAAAAATTTTAACAAGTACTGTGCACCATAGTGTATACAGTATCTGAGACCAGAACACTATTTTAGAAACATTTATTCTGTAAAACAGCAATGCTAGGAATCGACTGGAAAAACTCAAATAAGTTGAAAGGATGGTAAATAGAAAGCTAGATAAATCAAAAGGTCTCCAGATGTGTTGTTGCTGTCAGGGCCTTCACAGTATACAGAGAAGGCCGTCAGTAGACCCATACATAAAAATAATTAGGATGTTTATAAGAACATATTTGGGCGGCACGGTGGCTCAGTTGGCAGAGCTGATGCCTCTCAGCAAGAAAGTTACCGGTTCAAATCCCCGGCCTGGGGACCTTTCTGGGTAGTTTGCATGTTCTCTCTGTGCATGTGTGGGTTCTCTCCGGGTACTCCGGCTTCCTCCCACAGACCAAAAACTTGACTGTCAGGTTAATTGATAACTCTAAATTGTCCCTAGGTGTGAGTGACAGAGTGAATGCTTGTTTGTCTCTATGTGTGGCCCTGTGATGGACTTGCAACTTGTCCAGGGTGTGCCCCACCTCTCGCACTGTGACTGCTGGACATGGGCACCAGTGACCCCCATGAATCTGAAAGGAATAAGCGTGTACAGAAAATGGATGGATAGGATATTTAAATCATCTTTATAAAACAAACAAAAATCCATACATTGATTATGTATGATATAATGATGTAGCTGTTTTTTTATTTTAGTATATAACACCCTCCCAAAAGTTGTCAAATGGAGCAGATTTTTATTGTGAAGAACAAATACTTAATCAAAAGTATTTGTATCCAGTGTCTAGGGAATTTGTTTGTAACATGGGTAATGTGTATTCATGTCAGGATCTTCAAACCATTTAAATAATCTGAGAATGAGAGCAGACAGATTGTTTGATCAGCCAGTCAGATTTGAGTTGTAGCCAATGGGATTGATGGAATTAGTTTAAAAAATAAAAATGGCTGTTCGACATTGAAATATATGGAGCTCTTTTAATCTTATGTTTTGCAAATTTTTCTGTTTATAATGCACTCAGTGGTGGATGTGGAAAGACTATGGGAATCTTAGCAGCTTAATGTAAGTTGTACAAAAGCAACTTGCATTAATCAAGAATGGGGTTTATTTTCTGGTTAGTTTTGCTTACTGGCTGGTTTTACTACAGTATTATAGCCTATTTCACTGTACAACTTTGTTTTATACATGCCAACTTATTGAATGATTTTGTTCAGTGAAATTCATGAATACTGACTGCTTTGCTTTTCATAACTGATGAAAGTGACATGAAAAAAATAAATATTAACTTATCTACAGCTATCTTGTAAGCTATACAGAAACCTCAACATATGCTGTGTATTATCTGTCAGTTTCCTACACTTCCACTTGCAATTGTTTTTTTACAGCTTAAAAAATTACTTGTTTCATCTAACTATGTGTGTGGTGTGTTTGTGGAGTTCAGTAGGTGGCCCATCTGTGATAGGCATGCTTCACCACTACAGTAAGCACAATAAATAGCATTCCTAAATCACTTCTTCTCCACAGAAAACTAAAGATTATTTTTTACAACTGCTCATCTTCTACTCATCACTGTCTTTTTCTCTGCTCCTCCCACAAAATAGCTTCTTGAGGACACCCTGATGTTATATTTTTTTTCCTTCAAAGTGCTTTGACTGATCTCTCCTGCACTCAGTAACCATAGTGTAGGAGCCAGACCCCTTATCTTTACCCACTGTTGCCTCTCCTTCCCACCTGAATCCACCCCCAAATTCAATAAAAGCAGGAGTCAGTCATAATCGCCATATTTAAAAAAGGAAAAATGTATTTTTGAATCTACATTAGTTATTATCTTACAGTAAATGACAGGGAGAAGAGAAAAAATACTACACCTGGCAGTGAAATTGGCAAAAAGCTTCATCATGATAAGGAAAACAGCAGACTCAGAATCCTCAAGGCTTTTGTTTTCATAAGAATGCATGTTGTTTCTTGGGTGAGTTTGCATTTCAAGAGGGCTGATTCTTGTGAAAAAGAAATGAGCACTTTTGTTTTGTCCTTGCATGAAATGTGAAGTGAAAAAAGAGAAAAAATGTTGAGTGTGCTGTAGTTTTCTAGAGTATGATGTGTAAAAAGTAATTGTTTCCCACCTTTTAATGTTTCATTTGAGACACTTGAACGGCAACATATTTCTCGCTCTCTTTAAATCTGCATGTGTTTCTCTCATGCCTCTCCTTGTTCCTCTCACTTTGTTTTCCATGTTCACACTTTTCCACCCCCAACAAACTTAGGCCATATTTAGTAAGACCTACATAACAGAGTAAGTACGTTTTGTGAGACTCCTACAAAACACCTTTGTAACAAATTACACTGTTTGATCACAGTTTTTTAAGTCTTCTTACCTCCAACTAAAAGGTTAGAGCCAACGGTTTAACAGAAATGTTCATTTGACAAAGATATCAACAAAAAGCCCAGATTATGGATCACAAAGAAAACGAAAATCCATATTTTTGATACTAACCTCTTGACTGCATGACGATTTTTCAACTTATAAGTTAATCATTTAATTTATTGTCATAAATGTTGCTTGAGGTATGTAGTTTTTTAAATAATTTTAAAATCATGCAGTTGAGTTTTAACTACAATTGATCTTCCAACAAAATGTTATTTTGATACTCAGTAATACCTACTCAAGATTATCATTTGATAAAAAATAGTATGAGATATAAAGACAGAGTAGTGAAATTACTCAGAATACTTAAACTTTTAAAATTTTATTTTGAATTTGGCAGCTGTTTCAGGCTCAGCTGGTGTGAGGAGGTCTGAAAGAACTGTAAAGCTGTTTCCTTATTCTGAGAGTCACATGGGTCTAATGATGTGTAACATAAAGGCCTTAACATGCTCTAATTATTACATCCACTAAGTGTTGGGTAGGAATCATTTAAAAATAATTATTTTTACAGTTTTCCATTCTTAAACTTAAAGTAAAGTCTTCCTTTTGAGGTGCTTAAACAGGTTTTTGTGTTGTGATGGGATGAGTCATCTTACTGGAGAAGGCAGCTGTTAATTATAGGAAAGTAGTATTCCACAAAATTGTACTTGAACAATGAGGTGTCAAAATAAAGCCTACTTTACAAGTCATTGTATTGTAAACATGATGATCACATCACTTGTCAGTGACTTTTATGATACAAATGATTGGTGCGTACGTACATTTATACATGGAAATATAGTTTTCTCTCTTCTAAGGCTTTCCTTGAAGCACTAGAGAAATAAGATCAACACTAAAACAACTGTGACTTGACAAACTGAGTGTAATTACCACATTTTCTGGCTCACACTTCACTTCAGCCAGATGTTCTCCGTGAAGTGCTGACTCACCAATGAGGAGCAAATTGGAAATGTTATCATTCATCCAGCAGAACCACCAAACTCACATGATAAGAAGATCGATGCTCGCGATCCAGAGGCCTGGTGACGAACATCTTTCCAACCATTGGGTCGATGCTGAACACCTCGTTGGGCGGTTGATCCGCTCCCACTCCAGTGATGCTGTACCGGATAGAGATGTCCTGGTCCTGGTCTGAACGAATCTGCATCACAAAGACAGAAGAACTCTCAGTCACATTAAAGTCTTAGAGTAAAACTCAACAAGCCACGCAGATTGTTTTTATACTGGTGATGTAGTTGAGTGTAAATTCATCCACACCTCAGTGACTGGAACTGTTGCACTTCTGTGTTATTCATCTCCTCAAGATTTCCCCAAAGTAAACATTTAGCATTTGATTCAGTTTGGGTCTGTTTCTTTCTAGTCAATAGAACTTCATTTGAAGAATATTTCCATTCAATACCATTGACATTTCCAACAACATAACCCATGGGGTGTTTATATTTGAAGTTTAAGTTTCTGGTTTAGACTTTCAGACCTCTGTTCAACAAAGTCTGATAATACTGATTGAAACACAAACATGAAAACAGTTAAATTTACCAAAGCCTAGGCCCCAACAATTGTTTTTTTAATCTCACAATTGCTTGACCCCCTACCATAACCAATTTTTTACATTCATACAAGATTCACCTGGAAATGTAATGATTTATATCATGGGGACATGCTTCGTGTTCCCCCACAGTGTTAATGTGTGTACATATATTGCTCTCGCAACACAAGTAATACAAACTTTGAGATTTCTTGCCTCAACATACTCAGAGATTTTGTTACTGTTGCCGTAGGGAGCACTATGCATTCTGTATGCAATTACAGGACTACTTTAAATGAAAAATAAGATCTCTCTAGTTTTGTGTGTGTGTGTGTGTGTGTGTGTGTGTGTGTGTGTGTGTG
>NW_013953310.1:53262-61690 GCF_001266775.1 Austrofundulus limnaeus
CACACACACACACACACACACACACACACACACGTCCCCAATCAGTGTAAGCCATGAAGAGCCTTTAAGAGATCCCCAGCTGTAAATCCTGAGCAATTCAGCGAAGCAGCCGATCAACTCTGACACTTACGCTGACGAGCATCTGAGGGAACGGGCCTCGGGAGTTTTCCGCCACATTGATCGGTGGGATCACCCAGTCCCTCTTTTGCCTTCGATGACCCTTGGTGCTGTTGAAGCGGGATCCCGAGAACATGATGACAGGAGGCGGCGCTTGGAACGTCTCCTCTTTTTGCTTCTTCTCTTCTTCTTCAACCTGAAAAACAAGGCGTTATTTATGAGCCTTGGTGTGCAGACACTTCCAACAATATCTACACTGCAAAAACTGTCCATCTTACCAAGTTTTAAAATCTTAAATCCAGGCAAAAAGTCTTTTTGATCTTGTTTTGAGACTGATTTACTAAACAAGAACTGATTGTGTAAGAATAACAATCTTGTTTTCAGAATGTGTAAGATTATTTGTCTTGTTGGTCTGAAAATTTGACTCAAATTAAGTCAAAAATTTCTGCCAATGGAGTAAGAAAATTTTACTTGGTAAGACTCTTGAAATAAGAAAAAATTGAGTCAAATCAAGTATTTCAAGAATCTTACCAAGTAAAATTTTCTTACTCCATTGGCAGAAATATTTAACTTCATTTGAGTCAAGTTTTCAGATTAACAAGACAAATAATCTTACACATTCTGAAAACAAGATTATTATTCTTACACAATCAGTTCTTGTTTGGTAAATTAGTCTCAAAACAAGATCAAAAAGACTTTTTGCAAGTAGGGGTCTCTGCAGAATGTGTTGTCCTGTGGGCGGAGCCGGCCCAAATCGTCATTGGCCGAGGTCTTAATATGGGCGGAGATGGCCCAAGAGGCTGAAGGCAGTGGGGGAGTAGCTTGGTCGAGTCGGGCAGGAAGTAACATTTTGGGGTTTTTTAGATTAATTTTAGTCATAACTTGAGAAAGCAAAGTGCTAGTTGCACACAATTTGAATGTCTTACATGTGAAAGGGTGTGTAACAATATGGCTCTGTCAAAACATCCCTAGCCAGCCTGTTAAAAAAATATTTTTAGCAATCATTTTACAGGCTGGTTAGGGATGTTTTAACTGAGCCATATTGTTACACATCCTTTCACATGCATGGTGTTCAAATTTTGTGCAGCTAGCACTTTCCTTTCTTATGTTATGACTAAAATTAATCTTGAAAAACGTTGCTTCCTGCCTGACTCGACCAAGCTACTCCCCGCTGCCTCCAGCCTCCTCAAACCCACCATCAATCTGACCAATCACGTCTCTTGGGCCATCTCCGCCCAGATCGAAACCTCTGCCAATCACGAGTAGGGCCATCTCCGCCCACAGGACAAAACCTACCGCAGAGACCTCTTACTCACTTTTTGGCTGGATATAAGATTTTAAAACTTGGTTAGGTGGACATTTTTTGCTGTGTAATATGAAATCCATTTCAATTGCGGGTTAAAGCAGGAGTTCAGATGACAGCTAGAATATCACTTTTAACGAGAATTACTGCTTAAACTTACAGGAGTTTATGAGCCTGAGCCACACTCAGCTGAGACTAGTTTGTGGGATGTGTGGTCGGAAGATAAAATAGCCCACCAGAGTGGAGCTCCACCACATCTTAGAATTGTAATGTAGCTCCCTGAAAAAAAACTAATCTTGACATCTGTTTTCAAGCTCTCAAACTAAATACACAATGTTGGCCTACAAGACTCAGCTTTGCACAGTCATTTACTGTCCCCATACTAAGGGAAGACTTCTTTTAGCAATCAGATGAAATGCTGTGCAAACACTCGTGCAGTAAAACATCACTGTGGGAAAAAAAAGTGAAAATATTCTGAATCAGTTTGGATTAAAAGTGTGGTTTCCTCTTGGGAAATCAAAACATTTTTCCCAACACTTACTATACCCACTTTGACCCCAGTCAACACACATTTTAAATTTGAACAATTCCTATGTGGCATATTCTGAACCATCACTGCAACAGAACAAGTCTTAACAACACCTGTATGGAGAGAGGTGAAGGAGAATGGATGGAAAGGCTGCCTTTTGCGTTTTCTTGGTACATGTTCAACTGAGGTTCTTGCATCAGAAAATATTTATTTGATGTTTAATAAAATCTGTGATGGCATGGTGACCTATCCAGTGTGTACCTCGACTCTCAAATAATCATCACCAGAGACAGAAAATAGCCCCCCAAAACCCTGCATGGAAATAACTGTATATTTATTGATATTTAAATCCTTTGGTTGAGTCAGAACCTTTAGTTTTTTTATTAGATATTGGTAAAATAATCTATAGTAAAAGTGAAAAATGCATGGTCATTCCTTGCAAGCGACAGATCAAGCATTCCACAAATTATTTGTTTCATTCATTCATTCATCCGTTCATTCGTTAATGAAACAAAAGACCCAATTGTCAATTTAAAATTAAGATTTATCCACTATATAAAAAGTAAAAAAAAAACTGTTTAGCACAATTACAATTACAGAGCTAATACTTTAAATTTAATAACACTATCAAAATAATTTACAATATAATTAAAATACACGTGATTGGATTCTCAGTAACAGAATCGATAAAATATTTCAACATTTGAAAGAGTTAAATTTACTGTCTGTATTATGTCATAGGTGCATTTTGCACAACACAACCTCAGAAAAAAGCCCAAGCTTATGTTATGTGTTGTGTCTGTATACGGGTGCGAAAAAGACCATAAACTTCACATTTTGTCATTTATGGTGGATATAAAAAGCCTATTAACAGAGAGCAAGTCTGATGTTGGATTTAAAGCCTCTTCTAGCAGACAATGTCAGCTGAGTCACAGAAGCACACTTCAATCATACAGCGTGTTCACATCACACACTTCCCTCACACACTCCCTGTGGTCCAGCTGAAAAGTCCACCGCAAACCCATCTGTTTGAAAGATGTTCAAAAGAAGAACAGGAACAGTCAATCACTTTGTGAACGTTGACTCATCCGTGAGTCAGTACAGCTACATCAAATGTGAAACAATAAAGACTACAGCTTCGAGAAAGTTAATGCCCTCTTGTAAAACGACGGCAAAACAGCGAGTGAAACATTATAAAAATGCTTTATGCCTTAGCAGTACTTATCGCACAAAGTATAAAGAATCAAGTATCTTTCTATAAATGTTCAAGTTTTTCCCACACAGAAGAGATTTCTATGTTGTAGAACTTCAACAAGCAGCCTTTTTCTACAGCCTGTAGATTGTTCTGGTAAATCTACTTCTTACACTGAAGGTTGGTAAAACATGTCAAACCCTGACACTTAAAATTTAACAAGATACAGTTATAAACAGTATATTGCCAAAGTGTTGCTTTTCCCAGTCACACTGAGCTAACACTTGCTCTCACGCTCCTGCCCTCTTTTCTGCAGTGTTATTGTTTTTTCCCTGTCTCTTCTTCGAGCCAGTAGGTTCTGACAGCTTGTCTCAGCAGCAGTCATTCCTAAAGCACTGGTCAGTGTTGGACCAATGGTGCGCTAACAGGTAAAACAAGCACACAAACATTCCTATCAGCAAGTTTCCAAACATTCACATCTGTGTCATCTTTGCTGGATGATGACCAGTGGGGTTTGGGAGAACCAAAAAAGCCTTGTGAACTATTTTTAACAGTTCTTTAGGCCTAATCTAAATCTTGAGCGCATGGAGCATGAACAGTGTTGCATAAAGTACCACAAATTGATACCTGTGTAAAAGTACAAGTATCTTACCAAAAAGTTACTTTGGTAAAAGTTTGTCTCCTTTAGGAATATTACTTGAGTAAAAGTCTTAAAGAATCTGATATGTTTGGACTTAGGTATTAAAAGTAAAAGAATAGATTTAAAATGAGCCGTTAGATTTTCTGTAATGACATTTATTAGGAGGTGACCTCCCCAAAACTATACAGAAATGACTATATCATATTAAAATGATTAATTTATGTTAAATTTAGGATGCACTAGTCTAACTCTTTCAGTTTATATACATATATCAAGGCTGCCAAAACCTTTTCCCCAAAATGAAAATCTATCTGAGGACTACAACCAAATACAATAATATAATTCATGAAATACAAATACTTCTTAAGTACAGTCCTTTTATTTTAATGATTATGCCCTGCTGGAGTGTGACATGATTTGTTTGTGTACAAACCAATATGCTATCAGAGTTTTATATATTTGTACTTCTCATTCAGCCACAGTTAAATTCACTCTATCTAGGAGGCACAGTTTATATGGATAGTATTTATTTTTTACAATAACAAGCTGGAATAAAAACAAGCAAAATTAAATAAAAGTAATGACTTTCTTGTCTTTTTTTAAAAAATGTAAGAAGTAAAAAAGTACAGATAACTGTATGAAAATGTAAGAAGTAGAAGTGGGAGCATTTTTGCTCCCCCAGCAGTTTTTCTCCCCGTCTCTCACCACAGACCCCCACCCTCTTCAATTACAATTTCATTCATGCAGGGTTCTGGGGAACAGGCTAGCTGCCTAGACCCCACTTTTATTACACATTCTAGACACTCACTATAACATCTTCATGACATTCACATATAGGAACTGTGGGTTGGGGGGCACTCTATGACCACCGATATCTGTGCCCTCCCCCAATAGCTGCATGTAGACACTTAGGGGTTGGGGTGGAGATGGGGTGGGGGGAAAACTGGCATCCCGCCAGCCTCTGCCCCTTCTTCCTCTCCTTTTAACTACACTCATCAATCTGCCGCTGGGTGGTGGCCTGGACTGATGGTGGACTGGGAGTTTGGGTGGGGGGGTTGGGCTTGCGTCCTGGCTTCTCTGGAGCTGCGTGGACTCCCAGGATGTGGCTCCTGGTTGGCGTGGTCGGCCCACTGGCCGGGGTGGTCGCCGGGTTCCGGCGGGTGTCGGCTGGGGGTGTACCCCTGGCCGTTGGCGGTGGTTGGGGGATAGTTGGGGCATGGCCTTGCTGGGGCGGGGGCGGCTGGTCGGGTCGGCGTGGTCCAGGCCGGGACTTGACCATCTGCTCTGCTCCACCCCAGGACAAATGGGTTTACCTTCTGGGTTCGGGTGTGGGCCGCCCTCTGTGGGGGGCGGGGGCATGCCCTGGTCCTGGGGGGTATAGAGTGTGTATCGGGAGTGTGAATGGAGTGTGATGTCTATATGTATGTCTTTGAATGAGTGGATGCGAGGATGAGGGTGGGATTGTATGTGTTTGTGTATGCGTGGGTATGTGTCAGGCTGGGATGTGGACTTCCCCCTCCCCTGGTTCGTTTGTCGCCCCATGCCATACTGCCCTCTGGTGGGGGTGCCTTGCCCGCCGGCGCGTGAATGGCTCATGGGGTCTGGGGCTGGGTGCTCAGGTGTGTGCTGGCTCGGCCTGGTGGCTGCCTGTCGGGGCTTGGGTCCTCTGGTCCTGTCGGCTCTCGGCTTGGTGGGGGGGCACCCTGGGGGCCGGGTCCTCTGTGCCTATGCCCGTTCTTGCCCTAGCGCAGCGGGTGCCGGCGGGGGCCTGCATGCTCGTCGCTGCGGGCTAATTTGCGGCTGCTGCGTGTGGTCGCTGGTAGGGTTCTCCTGGATCTCCCCTATGGTTTGACCTGGGGGTGGGTGTGTGGCTCTCCTCGCATAGGTGTACCCGGGGGCCCGGTGCTTGGGGTCTCTCCTGGGGTCGTTGGCTCTGGCCTCCCCTTATGTCTTCCTCGTGCCTTGGGGGGTCGGCTCTGAGACTCCCCCACAGTCGCTATTATACATTCCGTTGGAGAAATCCTGTAAATTTATGCTTGCTCACAACCGCGGGTGTTTGTTTATCTGTCTAAATATATATATATGTATGCTTTTGCTAAGTTTTGTAACCTTAATTTTTTGCAGGTGTGCAGACAGATGTTGGATGTATTGTATTGTTTTCTTGATGTATATCTCACATATCATCAATTCTTTCTTTCACTTTTTTCCATTACATTGTAACTTTTCTTTCTTTTCCTTTTTTCATTTCTTTCTTCTTCTTTCTTGTCTATCTAAAAACACTGATGATGAAGAAGCTAAGATACTAATTTTTAGATATTTAGTACTGCTTTCTACTGAAATGGTAAAATAAATAAAATAAATAAAAAAAGAAGTAGAAGTAAAAAGTAGGCTGAAAAATAATTACTTAAGTACATTACAGATACCCCAAAATTCTACTTAAGCACAGTAATGAAGTATTTGTACTTAGTTACTTTACAACTCTGAGCATAAACTCAAAAAGTGTGAGTTTTGCGTTAACTAAAATGGTGTGGCTAGTTGTAGATGATTCTTGGCTAGGTGTGTCCTAATAACAGTTTTCATCACACCGATTATGAATACTTCAGTTTGGATACTTACCAATACTGAGTACTTACTGAGTTTGAACCTGAACATTAAACAATGACTTTAAAAACAGTCCGTCTTGATGCATCTCAATAATCCAGGTAGAACAATCTAAAAAAGATTAGTGAGTCCTCTGAACAGGTTCTTTTTTGCTGAAACATTTCATGTTTTCTCCAAGACACTTCTTCAGTTTCCATAAAGAAGATCTGTATGAGTGAAATGCCCATATTTGTGAAAAGCAAGATGCTCGTTATTTATGTTTTAAGTCTGCCTTATGCTTCAGTGAAGTAAGTACGCAGTACTCTGTATCAGCAAGTATCCAAACTGATGTACTCGTATTTAGTTTGTGGAAAAACTGGTGTCAGAACACACCTGAATCATCCTCAACTTTCCAAAACACACAACTTTTATTTAGAACAAGGTGTCTCTCCATCCTTTACGGCCTACAGCCCCTGACTGGATTAAATCAAATATACAGTATGATATATACTGTTGAAACATTTTTAAAATTAATAAAAAATAACAAATAAGATTGTCTTTCAACTGTCTAACGTTCTTAAAAGTGGAACTGCCAAACATTTCACTTGAAATGTAAACCGTAACACATTCAAAAGTGTATTGATACCTGTATTCCAATATTGACACTGGTATTGGCGTAAGTTATGGGCATCAGGGCATTTTGTAAGAATATAAAATGCTGGTACTGCACACCAGTCATGGCTGTTATGCTCCTAAGCTGCTATAAGATGTAGTCACAGAGCTGACTTGGTAAGAAGGTGAGGGGCACTGTGAGAAGCAGTGCAGCTGACACTCATCGCTTCCACAATATTGTCTTTATTTGTGTGAGCAAGATATAATCTGTTTGAGGGGCGCATTGTGAAGGCCCGGTGGGAACAGGTGGTTTGTTGTTGCAGTCATATCATTTCACATAAACTTCAGCACAGAAATTATCCGATACTCTTTCAAGAGACACATGAGAAAAAAAGTCAGATTTACTTGAGATTTACAGTTAGTTCCCCGAAACTCTCTGAATGACGTCAGAGAAAGACAACGTATGAACGTCAAACAGCATTTATTGTAAATGGGCATGGTGATCCACAAAAATACATTTGGTACTGATAGAAAAAAGACATCAACTCATCAAGAAAATGTTCTTCTTTTCCTAATATGTTGACAGCAATGTTAAGTGGTTTTTGCTGCATGATTTTTTACGTGTACTGCCTCCTCCATTTTTTTTCTCATCAGTAAAAAAATAATTCTTCAGAATTTTCTGATGTAAGCTGTTTCTGAGTAGAGACGAAAAAAGTCTGAAAGGAATTCTCCATGTTTTCCAGGAAGTCTCTAATGTTTGTGAAAAATGGTTTTGACATTTTCAGCCCCAGAACTAATCATTACTGGAGCTAAAAGAAGTCACTTGAATGATCCTTAAAACCTAATAAGGGGGGAAAAGTATTGTTTGGAGTTTTAGCTTTTTATATAGTTGATTTTGGAAGGTTAACTAGCACCCTGAATAGGAAGAACTAAAACCAGTGGTGGGCAATAACCCCCTAAAGTGCTTTAGCGCTAATTGTGGACCTAAATTCTGTGTTTGCACTTTATGGCATTTGCTAAAATTTTGGAACTGTGTGCAGATTTGTGCTATTGATCATCATTATCTTTAACAGCCGAGGAAGAAAGCTGTCACAAATCCATAAAATACAGCCATTATGTGGCAGGAAGCAATTTGAGCTGCATCACTGGGTGACACTTCCAGTCCTAGCCTTTCTCCACCACACCTGTTGCAATTTGATTGGTTTGGCTTCAGCCGAATGTGTCTCCAGGTTCCAACTGTGCAGAACCACACTCAGTCTTGGTTTGTACCTCCTCTCCAATGATTTGTGGTAGCACATTTATGATTCTGACGTCAGCAGAATGCTGTCCGTGGATTAGCTCTTGGATTGATTGACAGAGGAAAGGTGTTATTTGTGCAAACTTCCTCCTGGAGAGAACCTTTTGGTCTTGAGAAAGGGAGAACTTGGCAAACACTTCTTGGAGACAGGTGAAGGA
>NW_013953310.1:61790-81936 GCF_001266775.1 Austrofundulus limnaeus
ATAGAAGGTTATTCGTAACACATACTCTGAGTGTGACTTCATGGGATATTGCATTAGTTTATGCTTAACTTTCATTTTTCAGTTTGACAAAACTGACTACACATTTTGTAACTCCAAAAGAACGCTTCAAAAACACATCTCTTTCATAAAAATAAAATGACAGCGTTCTTAGTGAACAAAGTAATATTAGCATTCAGCTGTTTATGGGTTTTAAGTCACTTGAGAGATGTTCAAACAATGTTTGCATTGCTCTTTTAAGATGGTTCTAAAATTCTACAAATCCTAAGGGGAGACTGATTGCCTTTTAGATGTTTAATACTTCATTATCTTCATCAGCTAGTTGCTAACTTAATTTGTTTGTTAGCTCTGGGCAGAGTAAAAACTTTTGTAATGAAATGAGATGTCGAAAAACAGCTCACAGCTGCAGACTGTGGGCAGAAGAAACTAAATAATTAGCTTAAAGTTAGTGTAATTTAATTTAAAATTCTGTGTAGCTACAAAACTCAATGATTTTAAGCCCATTTTCAAACTTTTAAGAGTGTCTTTGGCCAATAGGTGACAGCAGGTTTTACAGGAATAAGACTACATTTGCCTGTCAAAACTAAGTGGATCCTTGTCAGTCATCATATCCTGCGAGTGACATGTTTGTCTCAGTACGATTTAATCTCATGAAGAACTCACTGGCCCTCATGAGATGCCTAAAGTTGCACCGAGTAAGTGAGTGAACAAAAGCTCCTAATTGTTTGCGTTGTCACTGCCTAAACTGCTTAAGGCCTGCATTGATACTGACTATCTGATCTGGCAGTGTGTTTCTGTAGTTATGAGGACAGCTTAGCTCAGGCTGCTCCGTCTTCACCTGACCTCTGACAGCTTTTAAATAGAAATGGAAGAGCCAAGAGCCCCTGGGTGCATAAGGCGCAAGATGTTTTCCAATAACAGCTTAAGGCTGGAGGAAACATCCTCCCCCCATGTGGCAGCGTGATTCTATCACTTTTAACCGTCTGCCATCGCTGCTGCTCTCTCCCGCTCTCTCTATTTCTCCAAAAACCCAGAGGAGGTTTGACCTGATTCTGGGCTGTTAGTATCTCCAGACCAGTGGAGAAAATGTGATAGGAAAAGGAACCTCTGAGATGATAATTGAAATTTGAAGCATGATATTTCCGTGTGTAACTCACCTCATTCTCATTTCGCCCAGGTGATGTTAGGTCAGTCGCTGTTAGTTGAATCACAGTCTCCCAGACTTCTGCCTGCGGGCCACTTGCTGTTACTTTAAACTGGACCGGTTCATGCAAGCTGGCTACATCTTCCTGGGCAAAGATGGATCCATCTGTTCGCACACCGAAGACAGGGTCACTGCTCTGGAAAACCACACCGTCGTTCCCTGCGCAGTCGTCAAACTTCACTGTGGACACAATAATTGACGAGAGTTTAGCTTGTAGTTCACACAAAGGCAGCAACAGCCAAGAAATGAAAAAAAAAAAAAAAAAACGAACAAACCCATAAACGATGGCTGGCTGGGATGCAGTCAAAATTACTGTGCTAACTCACAGTCATGCAAACACTCAAACAGCACACCTGCAGCGCACACAACTCAATATAAGATAAACAGCAACATGAATACAAATATGAAAGAGCGTGTCAGAGCACTTAGTTTGACACAGACGATTGTTTTTGAGGCCTGTTCTTTAGAGTTGAAAAAAAAAAACCACCGATGTCCAAATGAGTGAAAAACTGGATTTCATTAAAGTAAAAAAAAATTATCCTTATTTCTGATAACAGAAAACTAACATCATGGAAATAAAGCTTTGGTTAAAACTATACAAAGTTTCCATCAAAAAGAAAATTTTATGTTTATCTTGCTGAAGAGAGGCACATATTAAGTAGAGACTTTCTGATTATCTTGCTGTTTAAAGTAAATGACAGTCACAAAGTATCATTCAATACTGTACAGGACAGTATGGAATAATGTAATGCAATACAATTTACCAATTTTCCTCTTCGGGTAATTTTGTTTTTGACTGAATGCTCTCCCAATAGCTGCTTTCAGAAAAAAAATGCATAATAAACCTGTTAAAGCGTATGTCTTCAACAATGTTCCTCATGGCACTGTCCTACATGTTTTAGATGTTTCCCTGCTTTAATAGCTGACTGAAATAAATGAATGACTGACAGTCTTCTGCTACACCTGGTGACATACTGAGGGGGTAATTTAATTATTTGAATCAGGTGTGCCAATGCAGGGGAACCTAAACAGTCTACACAAACATGAAACTAGATACCACATGACATGAATTTATGACCGCTGCACATATACAAAGCGAACACATTCTCATGTCAGACTCGTCAACATATTGACGCTTGGGTAGGGACCGTCTGCATCCAGTTTTGACGTGTCAGGTACCCCCCGCACGTCCGTCCTTGCCGCCCGCGACTTTTCCGGGTTGCGTCACTTAGGGGTCTTTGGGTCGGGGGTCTGAGGTTAACGTGAGGGATCAGGATTAATGGTTAATTTGAGATACAGGGGTCTTGGATAGGCTGTATACAGCTAATATAGGTTAAATTTAGGCTCTGGGATGGTTAGTTCTCACAAATTCTCTACATTAAAATGGTTAGTATGAAGGATCAGGGTTAATGGTTAATTTTAGGTTCTGTGGTCAGGGATAGGATGTATAAGGCTAATAGAAGTTAAATTAAGGGTCTGGGATGGTTAGTTTCACGCATTCCCTACTCTTGTAAAAAATGACAAGGTGCTCATCCTCCTTCGCCTCATCTCGTAAAGAACAGACGCCTGGGGGGTACCCAGCTCATCTGAAATTTGACGCAGACGGCTTCCTGACCAAGCGGCAATATGTTGACACGGGGGGCATGATAATGCGTTGACAAAGCACCAGTGCACCAGAACTCAAAAGTCACCAGAATGGATTTATTGTTTTGGGTGAGGGTCCAGAGGGTGCGGGGAGGGATACTCATTGGTGGGACTGATGGATAGCCCTTCATCAGAGCTAGACAACAAAGAAAATCTGAAGCTCCTATGTTGAATAGTTTTTGAGTTATAAGCATTTTTGTTTGTCTGGACACCCACTTTTCAGATGGAGCCCCCTCCTCAAATATGGGGTCTATCATAAAACCATTGGCTGGCACAGTGTGGGTTTGATCTACATTCCTACCAAAACTTACTGATTGATGTGGCCAGTTCTGTGCTATGG
Source organism: Austrofundulus limnaeus (assembly GCF_001266775.1). NCBI lineage: Eukaryota > Metazoa > Chordata > Actinopteri > Cyprinodontiformes > Rivulidae > Austrofundulus > Austrofundulus limnaeus. Next base: position 64,997 of record NW_013953310.1, read on the forward strand.
ATAACCAAAAATCTAAATAAAATAAAATAAAATAAAAACAGTACAAAAACAATATGACCCCCACTTCATCTAATTTCCCTGTGGGATCAATAAATTATTTTTGAATTTGAATTCACATAGCAGGAGTCATAATAAGTTGCTTATACACTGCATAATTGCTATTCAAAATGTGCAAACAATGTAAAGGCGGGAACAAAAAACAGGTCCTGCACAACCTTTACTACAGGATCAAGTAAAGTCAAGCATAGTTCAGAATTTGGAGAAGTTTTTTAATGTATTTGTGAAAGTGGTGACAGCAAAACGGATGCATTGTTACCAACGACAATTTGAGTGACATCAGTACATTAGGATTGGTCTTAGTAGGATAATTAAAAGGTAAGTAAAATGAAGCTTGCACAAAACATCTACTCTCATCAAGTAGAAATCAGAATGATCACGGCACAATTTTAATCTCTTATGTAAATCTACAACCAGCTCATGGGAGGATAAGTCGGAGATGAGGGTAGCCCATACTGGCCTGCTGTCCTCATTTACTTCCTCTCTCGTGGTACCTGCAGCCTTCTCGCCCTCTCTCCTGGGGATTACATTGTCTAGACAACATATTGTAAGAAACCCTGAGCTGAAAGCTGTAATTCACTTCTGTATCTTCTCTTTCCCTCCTCCAACACCTCGACAGCAGCTGAAACAAGGTTCCCATTACAGAAAGTGACTGAGAGTAAATCCGTCCTTTTGTTCTGCCTGGACTTTAAATAACCCTGCGATCATGCCAGAACCCTCCATCTAAAGCCAGATGTCCAGTCGGCCACTCAAAGCTCAGTTTTAGGGGACATCTATTCACTGACACTGTCTGTTCAGCTTGTCAGGTGCTAAACAAATATCCCTTTTTTAGACAGGTAAAGATGAGATAAGGGATGGATTACATTAATAAAAAAAATGAAGAAAAGTTTTTGTTTTCCATTACTGATGGGCACATTCACCTTCAAAAACCCTAACTTGGCTGTTTTAGTTAATTTCCTTTATGTCTGATCCCATTTTATTGTGTTTCTTCTATTATTTGTGCAGGATTTCAAAGATTAAAATTGGATGGTGGAGACAATAATTACAAACATGCCATTTGGTAAACGGAGGCATACATGAATGGAATTGTGGAAAGATGCCTAAACATTTTAAAAACAATAAACAAGAGAAATGAACTCAAATCATACTTTACTGTACTATATATAAAGTTCTGGAGTATGTGAAGCAATCAAATGCCCAAGGGAAAACAAAAGAAACAAACAGACAGTTTTTGGTCTGGTGCCCCTTTTCTCCCAATTATTGTTTCTTCTGTCTGTAAGCTAGGCATACAGCCAGCAGAGCAGTATAACTGCAGTTGTTACTGAAAGAGGCCTGTAGGCTCAATGTCAAAACAGAAAGAAGTGGTAATATACAGTAGAGGTCATGGTCAAAACTAAAATGTGAATTTGTCAGTTTTCATTTTACATTTCCATCCTTTAAAATACTCAAAATTTACAAAGATATGTGTAAAAATGTCAATCTTGAAGCCCAGGAAGAGCCCCAGGCTGAACCAGAGGGGCTACAGGTAGCTGTTATGTGCTTACAAATACAATCCGCAGTAATTATGTGATGTGAAATTGACAGAAAAGCAAAAGTTTTAAAAATAGCATTTGATCAAACCACAATGACATTTTTTCGACTGCAGTAGTTTTAGGACAGCAGCAAAAAAAATGGGATAACCAGCACTCCAAAAAATACTGTTGTTTTCATAGGGGCAGAAAACAGGACGCGTTTCGGCTACATGCCGTCGTCAACTTGTTACAGATCAGACAAACTACAAATCTATATAAAGAGGTAAAAATAGGACAGCAGCAATTCACTTTGGCCTGGACTTGCTCAGACTAGCTGTTAGCTGGAAATTCAGTCAACATTAAACCATATAGCTGTTTTTGACACATTCACCTACTCTCTACATGATGGTTATATATAAGAAACACATATATACAGGATGAGGGACAGCCTGGCCATTTTACATTTTAAACAGTACTTCAGTGTAGTGGTATTTCATAATTAGGCTATACACCAAGTATTCAGATGCAGGTGTCACATAAATAAAAAAAAAATATGCTATGGAATGCACATTTGAATCTGATGTGATGGACAACTAAATTTCAGTGGTTTTGAGGAAAAGTAATTACCATTATCTGTCTCCATAACACTGACATAACATTTATTTACACATAATGTATCTGTTACATCTTTTTTGTTCTGTTTACACAAGCATGCACTGCAGCTATTACCTTCAGTAAACCCAAAGTATAAATTATTCCTTTAGAAAACATGTCTGCACAGAACAACTGCTGTGTAACGGATGTGCAAAAAACATTAATAAATTGTAAAACGCTGCATATAGCCTTAAAGTAAAAGTGTGGCTTGCTTTACTTTGTGATTTACAAAATACCGTTAAAGATTTGGAAAAAAAAAACTGCATTAGAACTAGGGTGGTACAAAATCTTATGTGCAATTGTCAAAAAAATAACTGTCAACAATTAATATTTGCCATCTTTGCATTTACTGCAATTAGTGCCAGATCATGTTGTGGCATATTGTGTTACTAAAGATATGTTTCCACTCCACATTGTGGAAAAGGTGGGCACCAATTCAAAGCTTAGTGTTTTAAACTGCTAAAATGAAGAAGTTCATTTGACCGATGATTTATAAGTATCATTTTAGAACACAGGATAAATGATTTAGAGTCAAAAACATGCAAGTGCAATTATCATCTATTAACCGTTATCAGCTAAATGCCACAAATAATCGTGATTCTTTTTTGTCAATATCACCCAACCCTAACTAGAACACATTTTTAAAATTACTTTCCAAGCTCAGACAGAAGATGGAAAATACACTCTATATTAAAGACATCTAGATGATTTTATGCCTTTTTAACAATTCTGAAAATTACAGAAAGTAGAAAGATTGCTTTTTCTGCAACAATGCAGTGTCCATGCTTATTGCTGAACAATTTAGGTAAAAGCTGCTAGAGAAGCTGAAACATTTTTAAACTAAACTACTAATAATTGCTGAATTTTAACAGTTGAAGTGGAACCAAAAGTTAGCTGAACGACTGCTGAAATTTGCTGAATAACCCAAACTGTGAAAACAAATGCTTCAGGGTGCAGAGAATAGCCAAAAAATCCAGAAATATGCAGATAAAAAGTTTAAAAAGTAAAATAAAATATAGCTGAAAGGGGCAGAAAAAGCTGAAGTGAATAAAGGTGAAAGGAACAAAAAAAATTTAAAGTAGCAGAAGAAGTAGCAGCAAAGCAGCAAATGCCAATAAAAAGGCAGATACTCAAATCATAAAAATAGAAGCTGAAAGAAGCTAAAATTAGCACAAAGACAACAAAAAGCAGAACCAGAACAAAATGTAAAAAGTACAGTAAAGATTTATGAACATTTAGAAAGGTTTTGAGGATGCTGAAGACAACTCCATTTATTTTCAATGAGAAAAAAAATGGCACAAAAAGCTAAATATCTCAAAAAGCAATAATTTCCAAAGTACTAGCAGTGTAGGGGTTTTTGGGTATATTAATGTGACAATTTATGGATTATTAAATTCATAAATTCTATTCCTTTTCTTCTGCTGATTTTAGGTACCAGGATGAGGGCATCGGCTAAACGAAGAACTTCAGGTGATGTTTCCCAAAGAACTGCTTCAGTGTAGTGGCCAGTCAGACACTCAGGAATGTCTGTGAACTTCTGGTCCTTCAGTCAGAAATCTGGGCTGTGATCTGGTGAAGAAGGATGGACGAGCTGTGCCTGCGTGCCAGGGTGCCTCAGAGAATGAGAGTTGATTCAATACTTTGTAGAGAAAAAGCAGACTAAAACGACAAATAGGGTTAAAATTATCTTATTTAACTTACTATAAAAATCAAGCTCGTGCTGAGCCGACAAGATAACATTAAACTAGTTTCTAACGAAATGACCTTAAACGATGATGAGGAGTCCAGCCTGGGGGGGAGGTACAGGGCCGAAGTCCTGCACCGCCATGAGGAAGGCTGGGCAGGGCCTCTGGATCTGAAACCTCTGAAAACTCTTTCTGACTTTTGATGTTGAAATCTGACAGACTAATTTGGGAGTGTGCTAAYTTTTAAAACCTCTGTTTGGGGTGGAGTTTAGTTTTGAGTTTGGACCAATCAAACATTACACGTTATACTAGGAAGTATCACTTAAAAAGGGTTCAACAAATCAAATGTTTTGGAGGGAAAGTTTTTACCTCAGGACAAAGAAAAAGGGAGTGTTTTAGTTTAATTATCTTGCATCTAATTAAAGGGATCCCCGATTAGTTGTAACATTAGACTTTATATGATAAACGTAATTTAACTGTAAAATAAAAACTGTAAAAATACTGTAGGCTGTTTAGATTTTATCATTTTTAAACTGAAAGTTTAAAAATATATTACACGGACGGGGCCATTTTATTTACATGCAAAGCATTCTGGGTAAATGATGACATCAACTAGGTCATCGGTGCGAGGCTACTAGTGAGCTATATCCACCCTGAAGGTTAATCTTGGACAATATCTGACTTTTGGCTCTTTTAAATGAAACCAGAGAGCGTTGACAGAGAGGAGAACACAAAAATGACTCAGCTTGCAACTGAAAATATGGATGGAGGACCTCAGTTTAGCTTGTTTGTCACGCTAGTGCAGAGCCAAGACATATAAAGCAATGTAGCATGGGTGCTAGCGCAAAGGCTAAGTTGTAATTATTCTGTTATCAACTAGTTTTGGCGATGTTACTGCTGTCTGGAGATGTAGAGAAAGAAATGCAATTTTCTTCACGTTATGGGATTACTGAGAAGACGCCGACAGCGGGAGGAGGATCCTGCTGCCAGTCATGGCTGCAGCCGACCCGAAATGGGTACCGGTACCGTGGAACAGCTGATCAGCTACGTGAGGTAAATGTTCGCTATGCCACAACTTATTCAGCAAAAGTGTTTCCATCTGTCCTTTTGCGCATTAAGTGTTTTTCGAAAAAACCCAAAACCACCTCAAGCGAGCATAAAAACTTTTTAGCGAATTGAGGATTTTTTTTGTTGAATTTTGCTGTTTCCATCCGACTATTTTTTCGCATTTTTAATGCGGCACTTTTAAATGCACATCAAAAAGCTTTGATGGAAACACACTTATTTTCTGGGCAAGTCAAAGCTGGGGGTTTTCTCCCCCTCTGAGCCGTAGTCAGGGAGATGGTTAAGAATATGGTCAGAGATGATAATTATATGCAGGAAAGTACTACAGCAGTCGTGGCTGGAATGTCCTGAAGGAGCTGAACATTTCTATATTTAAATTGTTGAAATAGCACAAAAATTGAGGAACGAGATATGTGCAAAATGTGTATGGAAGACAAAAGGATATCAATATTGTGAAAGCTTTAAAATCATTCACTTCAGCTGTGAATGTTAGCATTAGCCTTGGTTAGCCTGCTGGTCTGGCTCAGGCTGCAGTACAACATGATCTAATTCTATCAATGTCGTCTGTAACTTTTGTATGCTACTTTTCTTGTTTGTGATTGCAAGTTTGTGGAGCACCATACAGTGGATGAAAATTTTGTTAAAAAAATTGAACACCACTACAAACTAGCTGGCTGATTACTACATATGTTTTTATATCTCAATGCACCGTCCTTTAAATATACCATAGAGACAAGGATGGAAAACAGATGAATCAGTTTGCTAGTTTTTTTAGAGTCTATTGCCGCGCTTATTTCCCTTGCACATCATTATGACATTCCCTCCCCCAGCTGCTGGCATCTGGCTGTCATGGTAACTAAGAAATCCTTCACTGCATTAAAGAGATGACACAGTTTGACTAGCAGGTTGGTTATCTCTAAACCAGATCGATGGCTGGCAGGATCTTCAAAACAGATTGATGCACTCAGCGATAACAACTTGTAAAAACTTTCCACAAACTGCATCTTTAAAGCTGTACATGAGCCAGAAAATATAATACAGCTGTGGTCCTTCTTTCAGTAATTTTATAAATGAAAGCCCTATGACGAATGGAATTGTAGAATTTACCAAACAAAATGGGGTATAAAGCGTGGAATCTCAAATTGCTCATTTGGGCTAGTTTCTGAAGTATTTTGACCGCTGCCGCTCCCTGTACCTGCTGTTACCTGGTTACAAGCATGTGGGATACACCCCCCACCCCCACCCCCCAACACACACAAAAGGCAGTTGTGGTGAAGAGGCTCGCTGAAACACTAACGTCTTCCAAAAATATGAAGATTAGCACAAAGTTTGTGGCAGAACCATTCCCCAGCGGTGTTTAGGGAACCTGGAGAACATCTTTTCCATAACATTGTTAACTGGATGCGTAAAAAATACATGTGATGACCAATTCCAGTCAAAGACTCACATCAGAAACAGAGAAGAAAAAAGGCCAGAGTGACAAAGACACGCCTGCCAACTCTTCAACATTCAGTTACATCAGCAAAAGTGAGGAGCGAGTTTATCCAAGATTTTGTTGCTTTGTGTGTAGAATCAGATATTCTTTTAGAAAAAATTAAAAAGCTTTGTCTGTTTTTTAATTTTTTTAGAAATCACCATTAATAAGCAGTGGCTCTGCCAAAACAGAAGTAAAAATGGGCTTGGATCCTATTCAATAAACAAATCTGCACAAATTCTTAGTTTATTTATGAGGTATAATTATGTTATGTTCAACTCTAAAGAATTTTTAATTTTAAAAGGATAATATTTTTTAATGTGAGATTCTATGTTTTACACATGAAAATTGTTTTTTGTCCTAAAAAAAAGACAAAGACTTTTTTAAAATACATTTAAATACATTGCAAAAGCATTTGTTTAGCTGAACCATAGAAATGTGTTATATTTGTGAAAATAAATAGCCAAACTTGGAAAAAATATAACAAATTTTATGGGGCCCTACATTTGTTGGCGTCTACTGGTTTACTGGTTAGAAAAAAAATTTATTGCAAAGCCAACAAAATTCCAGGATTTGTTGTTTAATATACGAACAGAATTTGTTTTATTTCTTTAAAAAAATCACTAAAATTCCAATTCAATATGGCAATAAATACTGAAGCGAGCGGTAACTGTAGGTGCAAAGTGTAATCACTCCCTGTGTGTATGTGCATAAGCATCTATTTTCAACGATTGCCTGCATGCCTTAACTGTGACAAGCCGAACTAACTACACCAATACCCACACACAAATGGAGTGACAGGCTGTGCATGGAGTACCCAGAGGGTCTTGTTCTTGCACCAATTAAAGAAAAAAAAAAGACAGCGCCAACTTTGCTCGACCATCAACGCACACACAAACACGCAAAGACACAAACCTCCCATAGATCTTCTTTCACTCACTTGGGTCAATACTGCTATAAGAGAGATTATAAAAATCGGCCAACAACAAAGCAATGAAGCCCAACGGCACAGTGCTGCACATTAACAAGTTGTCTAAAGCAGTGGGCCCAGGGTGTGCATTGATCTGGCAAATAAGACAGACACCCATGTGTGCCAAACAGCCAGCCAAGCACTTCTCCACAGTCTAGTCGATGAGAACAATCACCCGTTGAAATGTGAAAAATTTGACCAGAGTTGGGCCTCACACTAAATGAATAGTTAATCTTTTTTTCAACATAATCATATGGAAATCACCGTTTTATTGCTCCAAGATGATACTGCAAACCAAATCCTCCATTTTCACCCTTTTTTCACACCTTTTTAATTAAAGCTCCCATCTTCCTCCAACAAGGCAAGGACAAGGAGGAGAGGGATGTTGAGAGGACATGTGACCTTCTTGCGCTGTTCTTTGGACAGCCTGACAGGAAGTAGCTGACAAGTGTTGAAAGGGATGTGAGAAAAGAAAAGAGTTAGGGGGAAGGGGGGGAGAGAAAATGAGGAGTGACAAAGAAAAGGTGAGAGAAGAAGGGGAACTGCAGAAAGGGATGTAGATGAGAGTGTGCAGAGGCACACAGAGACAGTAAAATGAATGAAAGAGCTTTAAAGAAAAATAAAAAAACTGGGGGTGGGGGGGAGAGAGAAAACTTGTGGGCAGATTGTGGTTGCAAATTTTTTTTCCTGAGGCAGCAGTGTTTATAGCTGCAGTCGTTTGAATTGTTCAAAGTGTGGTGCACTGAATGCATCAGATGTCACCCTGCCCTCCAAAACAAAGAAAAACCCTTTTTTGTGGGCACTGGATCAGGCTGATATCTGTTACAATCAGGCTCATTGTGAACAGGAGAGAGCGACGCAGGAAGAAGAGGAGGAAGCTGATGGTGGCGAGCAGTGGGGACTGAGAGGTGAGGTGGAGGTGGAGGCTGGGGAAGGCAGCGGATGGAGGCCTGGCACTGGGCTCCTGGCTCAGTGAACTGGCTCACTCTCACACATTCACATTGGAATGGACGGGATGCTCAGATGGCTGTCTAAACAGGTTAATTGGGCTGGCCTCCCGAGAGATCAGGACAGATGGATAGAAGGATTGAACGAGAGAGGAGAGGCAGAGAGACTAAAAGAGTGGCAAAGGGAGAGTGGTGGAGCTTTGAGGGTATGGAAAAAGAGGGTTGGATGGAGAGAGACGGATATGGCCTCTGATCACAGGCACCATGGGGAGCATGCAGCCTAATCAGAGCAGTCCGGAGCTGTGCAGTAAGCAAGGCCCTCAGTGACTGACTACACAGAGCCAGGTCCTCCGTCCACTACTGATAGACTATGAAGGAAGAACAAATTTGTGATGGAGGACTGTTTTCTGCAGTGTTAGAAGCCCATCGGGGAGTATTATTCACTGAGGTCAATCATGAAAAGCGACTCATCTTTCTGTCCTTACTGGAACCCTCCAAAAGGAAGACCAGCTCATTTCATTGAAATGCTCAATCATCAAGCACACAGACAAAAACAGAAAGCAAGAAGTAGACCTTGAATTTAGTGAAACTTTGATTTATTATCAGTAAATAGTGCAGAAGGGACACATCAAAGCTAACAGAGCAAAGAACAAATGTATTACACCAAACTAGAAGCTGCTCATCAGTCAACTATCAACGCAAAGCTGCTTGCATTGGAACAGGTTTTTTTAAACCTACGTGTGTTGGGTTCAGTTATCTGACTGTTTCATGTTTTTATATTGTATTCTGTTTATGCACGCTTGGAAAATTCACACAAAAGCTGCAGACATATTTGCCAACTACAAAGGAACAATACAATCAAAATACAAGTTCCATGGAGTATTAAACTCTTTTGAGTTTCCAAAAGCAAAATGCTTTCGCTTGGTGTGAAGCAAATAAAAAAAACTTGTGAAGGAAAATATATTTGCCTTGTTTACCCATCAAGCATGGACTAAGTATTCAATGTGTGTGAAAATGAGAAAAACAGTAGTCTTAAAAAAACAGGAAAGTATTACGTTCAGGAAAAACATTATCCTTTAAATTTGATCATAAAAAAACTTGGTTGTTTCCCAAATTCTGTTTCTGTAAACTTTCTCAGCCCTGCTCGTACAAGGGCTCTGCACTGCTGCAGCAGGCTGTGCACCGTGAAGTGAGTTTGGAGAGGTGTGTGTGCCCAAGATACGGATGGACTGTGGTGTCTTATGTAAAATTAAACAGCTTTACTGTGTGTTTTGTTTGGCTGAACACTGATACACTTTACTTCACCGCTCCTGTTTTCTGAGTGAGGATTCGAAGTGCCAGCATGAGATATTAGTATCTTGGCTTGGTGCATCTGCTGTTGCTGTTGTTTCACATTAAATTTTAACCAAATGAAAAGGCAAGGGACAAGAGTGGACTTAAGGCAAACACAATTTATTTAATGTATGGATGCGCAATGTAAGCCCTGACTCATACCAGTGTGTATGAAGGTCAGAAAAGCTCTGTGTTGCAAACCTTCCTATCAGCAGTGCTTTAACACCACTTTAAAGCTGCTATGCATACATTTTAGCATCATTTATCATAATATCTAGAGGCATGTTTTAAATATACATTTATGATAAACATCTCTGAGTTAACTGTGCAAGCATTTTTTCTCATTTATATCTACTCATATTAAACTGTTCTGGGCTATGTCATTTAATGTGGAATTAACATTAGAACCACCGTTTTATGGTAAAACTTCTGCCATTATCCTGATTATGTTGGATTCACGAGTTACACTCAAATAGCGCAATAAAAACAAATGCAAAATTAATCACCTAGATTGCCTGACCGATGCAAGCGCTTTCAGAGCGGAGGCACCGTTGGACGGCTTATGAAGGGTCTTTTCTCCTGGAGCCATGGCGGGGTAGTCACAGGAGGGGATCGACTGGAGTTAGCAGGCTGACTGATCTCAGAGCTGCAGGAAGTGTGGCTTGCACACGACAAGCTGATTAGAGACAGAAGAGTGAGGTTTCTGTCTGGTAATCAGGGCTAAATAGAATAGAATAGAATAGAATAGAATAGAATAGAATAGAATAGAATAGAATAGAATAGAATAGAATAGTTAAAGTGGTGGAGCCAAATGCTACCAGTTCGACTCCCCAGGTTGACAACAAAAATATGGGTTGGAAAGGTGAAGTGCCCACACCTTCTTCCACCCTCATTTTTCCCACTCTGGGCCCTTGAGCAAAGCCCTCAACCCCAGAGCTGCCTTGGATGGCAGTCCTCTGCTCCTTCCAAAGTGCTGTGGTAGCTTGGTGATTTGCGGTTGTGTCAGGAAGGGCATCCAGTGTAAAATAATCACTAAAACTTTGTGTTCGCTCTTTGTGGTGAACCCTAAGGATGGGACAAGCTGAAGGGGGAAAAATGGATAGAAAATAATACAGTGGATATTTGTGCAGATAATCTAAATGTACTTTGAATGCCCTCTTGTATGTTATTTTTCTTTCTTCTGCAGGAGGTCATCCTGGTGAGCAAATTTGCACAAAAGATTAAGCAGTTGTTTTATGCATGATTCCTGTCTTTATGTAAATCGTAAATGGCCTGAACTTATACAGCACTTTATTAAGTCTCTACAAACTCCAAAGTGCTTTACACTTCAATCATTCACCTATTCACACACTGACGGTGGTAAATTACATTGTAGCCACAGCTACCCTGAGGCAGTCCGATGGAAGCAAGGCTACCATTGCACCAGCGACACCTGGCCCTCTGAACACCACCAGCAGGCAAGGCAGGTTAAGTGTTTTGTCCAAGGATACAAAGACTGAGACGGACAGAGTGGGGGTTTGAACTAGCAACCCTCCGGTTACAAGAAAAAAAACCCTACCTCCTTAGCCACTGTAGCCTGGTAAAAACCAGACCCTTGTCCTTCACTTTGCTTCGTATGAGGGTCTGGACTCACAGCTACAGAGAAGCGATTCTTGCTGGAGGTGTGGCCTCTGCTGAAGTGTCGCTGTGAAGAAGGCTAAGCTAAGAAGCTAACCGGAAATCGCGTGTGCTGTAAACAACCCTACTGTGAGGAGAAAAGTACCGAGCCAAACAAGACGAATGTAAATGAGAGCTGCAGGTTTTGTCAGACAAATTGAATTTAATTTGGAAGCCTTATCAATACGGACTGGCTTCCTTCACTTCCTCCACTGCCATTGCTAAACTAGCAGACACTGCACAGAAAATCGACGTTCTGTTCTCTGATTGGTTCGGCTAAAAATCTGCCTGCAAAACCCTTGACTGTGGGAGAAATCTCAGACGGAGCAGTGAAGGGAATCTATAATTGAGCTGAACTGCGTAGGAAGGCAAGGGCCAGGCTAGAGCCACTGTAACATCGGCCTGAACCCACAGCCTCAGGATTACAAGAATGCAGCACTGGCCAGTGGGCTACTGCAATCCATGGATGTCCTCTGGTATCTTATGCTCATATAGTTACATAGAACGCATATCTGTATTTGTAAACCAGTTATGCACCAATAATTACTGGGTAATTACAGGGTTGATTAATCCACATTGCAATGATTGACGGATTATGGTCCCTCCAGTGATGTACAAATGTGCTACAAATGTGCTTGATTGAAACTCATCAATGAATCATCTGTTGTATCAAAAACAACAAGACCATTGCCTATCCGTAATCTTTGCTTTACTAGATACTAAGTTAAGCTTTGAAGAAGTACACACTGTGTAGACAGGCAAAAGGCATTTATACAGCAGACCACAACTCATATCCCCACACTCGTTCCCTCACAGCACTCATTTGGCCTTTTACTCTTCCTTTCTGTGGCTGTGGTTCAGCACATTTTTTTCTGGATCAATAGTCTACAAATTCAGTGATGGATTTGATAGGTACCGCATAGATTACTGTTCTCTGGAGCCCTGTCCGGATTTTGTATCGCTTGTGTACTAATGTAATACCTAAAGCCCTGCAGCAAGAGATCTGATACAGCCTGACCAGCAGGACTGAACACAGACGAGTGCAGTAGTCAGCTTGGAGCATGTGTATGTTTGTGTAACAGTGTCTGCTAGGCTGCATGTGGCTCTGAAGATACAGATATGAGGTTAAACGAGGCTTGGAGAGACTGAGGAGGGAAAAAGACTGCCTACAGATTTGGATTTTTTTATGCATTACAAGTATAACTTTTATAAAATGTTAACATGTTCTAAATTTAAAGCATTATTACATAAGAAAGTATTACCTTTGTCTCAGCAATGCAGTAAAAAAACAACTCTTCCAAGACCTATTCTCTCTGTTTGCTTCACTTTAAAACTGTAGAATTTGAATGTCTTTCCAACTACTAAATAAATTGCTTTATGAATAAAGTCCCATGCCACATCAACATTCTTTTACCAATTCTACTATTATGTTTTTCATGTACCTGACATACATTGTTACTGCAAACAATCGGAAACTAGGATTTATCAATTCATTACACATAAATTTTTGAGGAATCTCCCTCAAAGATCAACAAAACATCTTTTTTACAATTTATTTGGTAAAAATAACAAAGATAAATAAAATAAATACAATGTTGCTTAATATTTTAGAAACACCATTTTATCTGTGATTCCTATTTATTTAATTTTTTCGTTAAAATTTAGCTCACTTAAAAAATTCCTTCTCTGTCACTTTGTACTAAATGTTATTACAGTGATTTTTAGATTGTGACTGGCTGATTTTGACTGGCTTCATTCTGAAAAACAAACAAACAAAAAAAAAACAAACAACAAACAAACAAAAAAACAAGTGCAATCTGCTCATAGATGTTGAATGTGACAGACATTTGCTCCAGCATATAAATTAGTGCTCTATTTGTTTATCCCTCTTCAAGACATCTTCATCTTCCATCACACGTCTCATGTTTTCCTGTTTGACTGCAACTCAACAGCAGTTTTTTCAGAACTTCTCCACGCTGTCATCTGAAGCCTTCGCTTAGTTTTAAGTACATTTTTTACATTAGTGAGTTATATTTTTGCAAGGCTTATACAACTACATTTCCATTTCCCTATTGTGTGACTCCAGAGTAGCATTCCACACAAGCCATAAAATTGATAGATTAGACATTCAATTTACTATTTCTAGTTCAGCAGAGTTACGGATAGCTTTGCATTTGTCTAGTCACTCAGAAAGTATATCATTTGGCAAAACACATCAGAGGTTTCTAATGTTCATTTTTGTGTACAGCAGAGATATCTCCGCAGTCTTTTGTTGTTGGTTTCTTCCACTCCTCTCGGCCAAAATGCTTTGTTGCTCAGGAATTCATTTGCATTTTTATGCTGATGGTATGCAGCTTTATGTTCATGTTTAGCCTGAAAATGATTCACAGATATACATTTTAGATGGTCTTTAAACTGTCAGATGTTAAGTCCTACACAGCCTTCTTCCTACTAAAATTCAAGGACAAAAACACTGTATGTGCACTCAATATATTAAATTATGTTTGAGTCTGTAGTGTTTGTCAGTAATCTCATTAAAACATCATCATAGCAGCATTTTTTTACTGAAATGCATCCTATTTTCTTTTCCCTTGAATATAAGTTTGATTTTGCAGGTCTTGAAACTGTTTCATTCAAATGTGATTATTTTAACAACTTCTTTTCTATTTTGTTTTGAATTGATTGTGGTCACAGAAAAAGCCTGCAGATCAAAACATGTGGTACAAAGGTACTAACAATTAAAACAACTTTACACCAGATTAAATTAGCTGACTGGTTTATATTATGTTTTTATTAGTAAATAATAAATAATAAATAATAAGAACTCCCTGTCAGCACCAACCAAAATTGTAAAAGCAAACCTTTTAGTTAAATATTTTTTCACACTTGGGGACTGGGGAACAGATTTAGATATGCCAGAATAAAAATGGCAGCTTAGTACATAAAAACCCAAAAGATTCAATACAGATTTTATTTTAATCTTTGCCTCCAAGCAACAAAAATACTTGCTAGGAAAAAATAGATAATTTTCATATTGTTTTCTCAAGGAAGCAAATAGTTCAAAATTGCTTTCCTCAACTGCTGGAGGAAATACAGGCTGTGTTTCTCAAATCTAATCAACATCTTTCCATCAAAACTTTAACAAAAGCTTCTGTTTTCTAATTTCAGAGGTCAGAGCATAAGGCAGAGAACTCCCTCTGGCTTTTTAATTTTAGAAATACGTACATATAATTACACATCCTGCATAGAGGATAAGAAGAAGGGGTTTACAGCAGTCTGGGACTATTTCTTTTACTTTTGTTTGGTACAAAGACAGCCATGGGACTGCTGATGACCTCGGGCCTGATGTTGGACTACAATGGCTCAATGCAGCCCTCAGTAGTTCTGGTGATGGGTACTGGAGCTGAAAGTTCAATAAAAGTTAGTGGCATTGCTCCAAGAATAGGTAAGAACAGAAAGATGGATTATTAAAAACGACAGTAAAGGTGCCACAACAGAATAAAGAAATGCATAAACTAACACATTGATTTTGTAATTAAAACTGCTTTACAGTGAATATCTTACTTCTTCTTTATTTAGGGACCAACTTAAAAAAATCACTGTTCAATAAATCATTTAAACTCATTAAACATGGACACACAACAACAAATAGAAATTTCAATGCTTTAAAAATGTTTTAGTACAAGCTATTCAGAGGTTTTGTTTTCTTTATTCTACATTGTTCTGCTGCAGCATTCAGTCTTCATCCTCATCAAATCCTGCAGTATGTCTGTTCACAGTGCACTTTTACCAAAAAGCTTCAGCTTTGACTGATTAGCTTGATGGATTTCACCTTTTCTTTGTAGACATAAAAATCTTTCAAAGTTTACCTTGATCAGTAGCCCACTATGTCTCTTTTATTACTGAAATCACTAAAAACAAAACTCTGCTCTTAACAGTTCCTTGAAAGTTTTGTATGCATTGAATCCAAGAAAACTTCTGCTAGTGGTTCATACAGAACAAGTGTTTTCTCTTTTAAGCAAAAAAGGTATACACATTTAACAAAATTAGCAATCATGCAATAGTTTTGTCCTGATACCTCAGGGTATATGCGCAGCACAGCGGGGCAGTGATGATAGCTTTTGTCTTATAGTGAGAAAGTCACACCAGGACCATCTTTGGGTCTAAAGACTTTCTGGGTGGCATTTGTATAATTTAAAAAAAAAAAAAGAAAAAATATTGTATAGGTCTTCTGGACGGGTTCTTCTCTAATGAAACGTTTCGTCTCTCCTCCAAGAGACTTCTTCAGTCTAAGAGTTTCAGGCAAAATTCAGGCTTTTAAGCCCTGCCTCCATGTGACTTTGTATGATTTCTATGAGCAAGTAGGTTTTTTCTCAGTATACTCCAGTTTCCTCCCACTGACCAAAAACATGCATGTTAGGTACATTAGTAACTCTAAATTGACCCGTGATGTTGTTTCGTTTGACTTTGTGTCCTTGTGATGGACCTTTTCAGGGTGTACCCTGTCTTTTGCATGACCCAGAAAGGAGAAGCAGGTATAGAATGGATGGATGGATGGATGGATGGATGGATGGATGGATGGATGGATGGATGGATGGATGAATGGATGGACGGATGGATGGATGGATGGATGGATGAATGGATGGATGGATGGATGGATGGATGAATGGATGGATGGATGGATGCAGGGGCGCCTGCAGGATTTTATCAGAGGGTACGCACAAAACCATCACCGCACCTGACCAACTGCAACGCACATCATGAGCGCGCACAAGAGGCACATAAAAACAGCGTGTTTGACCCACCCAAAGCACAACGTTCACAATATGACACACGCACGCACGCACACACCGCATTTTTTCACTCTTTTCTCAGTGACCTGCAAGTTTAGACTAAACTTGACTTGTCAAACTACTGAGTAAAAAAAGTGGCTGCAATTTTTAACTATTTCATACACCTCGTTGTGTCTGTCTCTGCCCTCTTTGCAGGAGGAGAGAAAAGAGAAAGGTGGCAGTCGGCAGATTTGCAGAGTCAGCTGTTAAAGCGCAGCAGCGCAGGCCGTCCTGCCCGCTGCCACAAGTGTGTTAAAAATCAAAACAGGGCCAGAAAATTAATTTCATTCATGCAAAATGTAATACTATGTCAAAGAAATGAAAATCAGCTACAACAAAAAGACATTTGCCAAAGTTTTTTTTAAAGGGAACCACAAAACCACACTAACAGTGATTCACAAGCTGCTTGTCAATCTGTTGACACTTTTTTTTCTCCAACTCAAGATCACTGACAGATAGAAACCTAGATCAGAATTGCTTAGGTGCAACTCAGACCTACAGGTCAGTTCTTATGCTCTTTCTTTGTGACTTGTGTGTGGACCTATTTGTGTTTTCTTATTTTATTTTTCATCATGACAAATTTAAAAAGTAGATTTTTTTATCAATTTATTTACTTTTGATATTATTTATTTAGTTTTGATAAAGTTGAACAAGTTTTGAATAAAACCCTAAAAAATATTGTTGTGCAAGACATAAAGAAGAGAACTATTAATGTTATGTGAAATATAATAAAATTAAGTTATGTAATATATATATA
>NW_013953310.1:82036-101175 GCF_001266775.1 Austrofundulus limnaeus
ATATAGTATGGGTACGGTATTGACAACGGCATAGTAATAAAGAAGTGTTCAGGCTGATACAGTTCTATTTTCTATTCTACATCCTGGTAATCATACAAACCAAACAATAAGAAATATAACAATGGTCAATGTACTTTTTGCGTAATACCCATTTACCCATAACTATTTATTGTAGAGAGTCAAGTATAGATATTACAATGCATCTCCGGTGAATATTTTCCAGTATCAATTAACTATTTATTATGTATCATTTTCTGTTTTCATATACATGAACTATAAGCCTTGACCATTTTGTAGCCCTGGTTTTTGGTCATTTCATGGGAACCACCACAAATATTTTCCAGTACAACACTTTGCATCAATTGACATTTAATAGTAATGTTAAAACAATAAATTTAGAATGGGTTACCTTCAGAACTATAATACAATAATTACCAATTTTGTTGTATGACATTTATTAGTAAAAATGAGCAATGTTTTCTATTACCTCAGTATATTTGGGTTAACACCATAGTAGCAGATTATCTTCATTCCTAAACAAAATGTTGTACCAGTATGAACATTTTTAATGTTAGCTAGCCTATAACTATTTTTATAGGTTTGTGCTGTAACTAAAATACTACTACACTGCTACAGTTTTGCTTTGTAATCTTCAAATTATTTTTTTCAATTATAACCCCTAGTTTTTATATCCCTATTACACTACTGTGTCTGAATACCTTCACCTGATGTATTATCATGTTACACTCAACACATTATAACAACACAACAGATTATACCAATGGTATGGACACAATAGTAGATTTTCAATAAATAATACATTTAAAAACTTGAACCATTACTCTCCTGTTAACACCATATTACCAGGCCGTAACATAAAGTACTATCATAACTTTCGACAACAACCTTGACGGGGTGCCTATCTACATTGCCCAAACTACAAAAGAGTTTAGGAGTCACTCCTTTGAGGAAATTAAAATGGTCTGTCAACAAAACAACAATTATCTACACACAAATCAATTGCCACTGTTTGTAAAGACCAGCACTCCTTTAGGAGACATTTTGTTAGCCATTTATTAGCTTTTAGCGTGTTAAATGGCATAGGTTTGGACACCGCGGGACTCAGCATTGTCTTCTTGTTAATTACCATTGGTGACAATCTGTTTGTCGACCCCCAACTTCTAAGTCCTTTTCTTTCCTCTGTCCCCTGTGTTCCTCCTTAGCTTCCTTGTACAGAGGCAATGATTCAACTGTGTGCTGAACTTAAGCACTAAATGGCGAACATTCACAAGGAGTTCAGGACACAATTACTGATTAGCAGACAGTTATGTCTTCAGAGGGCTCTCATCCTTCGTTTCATCCTCCTTTAACAAAGACAAGGGAGCTGCAAGCAAAGGGAATAGTATATGAGGCTGTAATGTATTTGAATTTTTTTTCCTGCCCACAGACGGATCACACACTTTTAATGTTGATTAGAAAAGTGCAAGAAATGGACAGAAGTTTCATTAATTAAATATAATGATCTGATCTCAGTCTCAGGAAACTAAGCAAAGTGGAAAGATAATGGAGGGCTGGGTTAGAGGTGAGAACACTGAAGCGTATTTCATTAATTTTTCATACCGTTATGAGGCGCTTTCATGACAATGACTGTAAATGAGATTTTGACTATGTCTCTTTAATTATGTTTTGGTACAAGAAAGTAAAGTTAAAGCTTTTCAAGAAGTAGAGAATAATCCAAAGTGGGCTCGTGCATTTTAAATTTGCCCAGTGCTGGCAAATAATACAAATTTAAAACAAGATGACAAATAAAGCTTCAGTTAGACAAGGATGTTATCCTTTCCATTTTCAGTGTCACTGGCTGTCCTTATTAAAGCACTCTGACAAAACAAGAAGTGGTGTTGCCATGACAGTTATATTGCCACTTTATTTGGTGCTTTCACATTGGGTTAATTTGTAACTGAATCAATTAGGTTATAATTAAAATGGTATAAAAGACAGAAAACAGAGAACAAGTGAGCAGGCTAAATGAGAATATCTGTGCCTCTTCCTATGCCAGAGGTATCAGGTAGCCTTTGATCAAATCATCTTTCTTTTATGTCTTAAAACCTCTTCTTTAAAACAGTTGAGAATAAAGTGTTTTGTCACTTTCTGACAATAAACAAGCTGAAAGATGTGACAAGTGCATTTTTTATGCAAAGACTAAACAACTAGTTAGAGTTATCACTCTCCTGTGGCTGCAAGCCCTGTCCACTGTATTCCAAAATAATAATGGCAATAATAATACATTTGGGAAATACTATTGCATTTATATTGCTTGGTATAAAAAAAAACTGTGTTACACCAAACACTTATACATTAAAACAAAAGCCTGTGTTCAGATCTTTGAAATTGGATTTCTGTAAGGTTTACATTTATTTGTTTGTTTGTCTGTTTATTACCATTTGATGATAGTTTTTTTTTTTTAAACCTCAGGTTATTGAATTATATTGACAGGCCTGATGAACTAACAAGTCAAATTGTGGCCAAAACCAAGGATAACTCTTGTTGTCTCAATCTCAAAATATTCTTGCAGTTTAGGCAAATGCTATTTCATAAATTTTTACATAACCACCACATTTACATTATATAGTCTTCAAACTGAACTTTAAGGGTATCTGCAAACACAAACAGCGTCTAGCTTTAACACTTTTAGTTCAGCCCAGAACCCTCCCTGCTGGAATATCATAATACTTTTGCTGGAATAACTCAGTAATGTGCAGTTGATGATGATGTAAATGTTTATTAAATAGCATTTTCAGGAACAGCATTGAAATTTGAGATTGTTTTAAGATGGCAGAAATCCACTATTGTCTTGGTCCTGCTCAAATTAGCTGCTGGCTTCTTTATTTGGTCTGAATTAAACTCTGTTTCTCCAAACTGAAATCATCCAAAGAGCTACTTAAGATCAAAGATAATAAAGGTTCATTGCATTTCCACAGAATCTTACTGAAACAAATCCATACTATCCATTTAACCCCAGAATAAATGTGCGTGTGTATTTGTGTTGGTAAAATCCTCAGCATTGGAAACTGGGCAAGTACCGTCCCCCTTGTCCTCTTACAGCCGTCAAAGCCTACACAGACCATCTGTGCATTAAAGAGCCCGAGTCCAAGCAAACTGTTTAAAAAGGTTTAATGTCTTCAGGAGGGGCCATAACCTTGGTCTGGTAGAACCCCAGAAGGCCCATCACACAAAGGCAGGGGGTCTCTTAATGTACAAAGCAGATGACAAGAATACAAAGTTCACACACACCGCTGAGTAACTCAATCTGCTGAAAGTCCCCCACATTTTTCCTTTATGCTCTTTGTACCGTCCTCACCTTTCTCCTTTGTCTCTCCTTTCCAGACAAATGGAAATTAAGTCAAAAATCCCATTAAAAAATAATGACGTCCACCTGCTTTTTTTCCACAGTCTGTCCTGGTTGACTTTTTAATGATCAGCTTGGAAAAATCTGGAGCATATCTGCTTTGTCAGACAACTATGTGAACGCACATGGAGTTTTCAAATACGCACACTTCACATGCTCTTCCAAGCCTAACTATATTAATCAAAAGCTACTCTTGCAGGTGTAGACCCTCATAAACCGCTCAAGTGTAGATTCTTAAAGGTAAAGAAACCTTCATTCATGTGCTAAATCAGCTATGCTAGCCTCTCTGGTAAATCTACAGAAATCATTTTAACTATTGCAGACATACATTAAGCACAAAAGGCATGAGGTTATACATTACAGCTCCCTGAGGTCAGATTAGCCTTTGGCCTGAAAAGCATAAACCAGTGCCTCACTCTGTCTGCAAAGTCTTCACTGGCTGGTCCGACATCCAGCTGAAATCTGCCTGATACATGTGCGTGATTAATAATCAGTGAAAGCAGATGTGGCTGATTATGTGTCTATGATGGAATACCTTCACAAAAAATATTGCCTTGAAAATGTAGTGGCTTAAACAGATGCATTTCAGACAGATGCAGAAATCAGGAAAAAAAATGCTGGATTCCAACAATATCAAATCTCCATTATTCCAGCAATGTCAAATCTCCATTAGGAGCCCCCATCTGGTATCGACCTAGAAAACACTGCAGGGTATGTGTCATGAGATTTGGGGCAAGAGGTAAAAAAGAAATCAAAAATAATTTAATTCAGTTTGAGGGAGAGGTGAAAGAGAAAACTGATGTATTGTCCATCTCTGTAGAGCATACAAAAAAAGGCTTCTTTTATTCAGGTTTCCATGAGTTACTTCTTTTAGCAGACTTGAGTCCCCAACATTATCAGCATCATCACTTTGGACCAGACTGTGTGACAGTTCTGGTTTTGGGGAAATTCCACCTGAATCCTTGGTACATTATTAAAACCTAGGGCAAAGTATTATGTAAGTATGTCTTTGATGGAGAACCGTTTCTTAAATGGGAGAAGAAGAAAAAAAGATCTGTGCGTTAAACTGGAGTAAAATTGATACTTACTGTATATTAACTTATATGCTTCCAGTTGAAAAATGATGTTCAAAATACAAAGCCTACAGCAAAGTTCCAGACCCAGCCAATGGATTTTGAAAAAAACACCTAAAGCTTCACAGGAAAGCTTCACCAACCAAAGCAAGTCAGAATTATTACCCAGGGCTTTCAAGATGTCCTCCAGAAATAATTTTAGGAATAAATTCCTGAGGAAAATGCAGCACTGAGTGATATTTTTTTTATTTAAACATGATTTTATTTTCTGCTCTGAAATTGAGCAAAAAATATAGCATCTTGTGAATACGATATATTAACCATACAGTTTACACAATAGATTTTAAGGTTGCATAATATGTCCAAACATGCATCATTATTGCAATAATTATGTGTGCAGTATCAGCGAAATACAATAAATTGCATACCAACAATTTAATTTGTAAGCACACAGACTCCCACAGCTCAAAACACCCACAGCCATTTTAGATGATAGTTGCCAAGATGCTAAAAACACACAGAATGTTTCGAGGAATGAGGACAACGTAGGTTTATCACAACCAAAATTATCATCAGGATATTCAACTAAATTGTACCATTCGCATGTTTTTCTCTTATTATGCACCCCTAACAGATTTATGTATTTATTATATATTTATTTGACTCATGAATTAATGAAGGGATCTCATTTCAAAAGCTAAGCCCAAAAGCAGATAAAAATTTTTTACTGAAAAAAAAATCTTACTTCCATTTTGCCCAGCACAATTCAGCAAATCTGTCTTTATGCTCATTTTTCTCTTTTAAAGTTTAACCAACTGCCCCATTATGAAAGCATAAGCCCGACCCCAGGCTAAAGTTCCAACAAAGTGGGCGGTGCCAAGAAAGACTGAGGGGCATGGCCAGAGGAGGTGTGTCCAGGATAAGAGAATGTGACAGCTAGCTTAATTTTACAAGCTAGCATTCCTGAAAATAGGTCTAGTGTGGTCCAGGCGCATTAAATGTGCTGAAACAGCCTTTATTGAAGTTTTAAAAAAAGGTTTTACAAATCACAAAATTGCTTTTAAATATCCTTCTATTAGTATAGAATAATCCAGCACAGGTTTGGCATGTCTAAGTATGTTAGTTTTTAAACTAGAGCAAACTAAAGTTGCTCAAGGTAATGAAAAATTATGTGGAATCTCCCTTTATGCCATTTTCCGAATTGGAAGCTTCAGCTTCATGCGGCTCAGTAATGATAAACTGATCACTCGCATAATCAAACACCAGCTAACAGATTTAATGCCAATGGACAAGACACAGCAACTTTGTAGCAAGTTTAACAAACTATTGAACCACAAGGAGGATCGCTAAAGTAAGTTAATTCAGTCCTTTAATTTTGGCGTGTCTCTGAGTGAAAGCTTTTACACCCAAACATGGAAACTGTGATGTAAGCATACGGTTTCAAAAAATAGGAAAATTCAACTGCAGCGTCCACCAGTTAACCCAGGGCAGCACTAATACGGTTCAAGACTAAATATTACAGAACTAAACATTAAAGTCCAAATTTGCACAGAAATATAAAGATAATACCCTTAAGGCCAAATTTATTGTTTATCTGCAAAAAAATATTTTTCTGGAGTTAGCTACTCTTTAAGCAAACACTCAGATAAACGGAGTTACATATAGGAAGTGGAGGCTCATCCAAAATTACTAATAACCCAAACAAAGCCAGGGTCAGTGGTCTCATGAAGCAGAAACCACCGTTTTCGGTTTATATTACCACAAACTGAATCAGCAAAAGGACACAGGGACACATGGGAAGTTCCGTACACCAGCTCTGTTTATCTGTCTGACTTTTTATCTAACTTTCTGTCTGACTGTTTATCTGTCTGACTTTGGCAGCAGGCCAACTTGTCGTCTTTTGTCTGTTGAAAACACTCCAAACATTGTGATGGCTTCTATGATGCACACATCAAAGCCTGTAATTATTTTAACACCTGGCTGTTTTTGTCTTTATTATTATTTTTAACATGACTAAAAAGATACATTTATTCAGCATTCAATAATGTGATGTTACAGCAAACAAAACAGGATTGAGTGTGGCAGGTGTTCAACAGTCATTTTATGTACAAGGTCTGGTGCAACTTTACCTGTAATGCTTTGTGTGCGTGCGTGCGTGTGAATGAGTGGTGACAAGACTGACATAATTTTAGTATGAAGCCATAAAAAGTGTGAAATGCATTGTAGGTAACTGTACAATCATGCTTTAAGTATGACCATCTTCTTTAAGTTCTTAAGGATAAAGTATTGTAACATATAGTAATAAAAAAAAATGTTTCTTACAGGCCATGAAACGAATATGTACAATAACTGAATTAATATTTCAAAGGAACAACACATTGTGGTTATTTACAGAAGCTAAACCCAAAATGCAAAAACAAAGTGTGAAAATCTAAATACACTTTTTACAGAGCCAATAGAATTTAGAAAACTAAGTTGCAGCCAGGTGTGTCTAATGCAAATGTCAAAAAATAAATAAACACATAAAAATCAGAGTACATAACAGATAATATGACAAAATTTAAAAAAAAACTGGCTGTTTGTAATGGAATGGGTGATTACTGAGTTCCAACAGGTGTGCTGATTACTAATAGAAAACAGGTGCTATGCAAATTTGAAACAAGTACTTTGTAGAATATATAGTAAATGACCACAAGAAAAAAATAACTTAAATGATTAGCCAAAGCTTTCAAAACTCATAACAAAACGCAAAAAATTCAAAGATCATCACAAAACCAGAAAATATAAAAAAGATGACATCCAAGATGGCTTAGATTAGGAAGGCCTCCTCTGACCAAAACACAGAGTGTTTGAAGAAAACAAAACAATCAGCACAACACACCATATCAGCAGAAATATAACACCCAGTCCCACAGCTACAGCTTGTCTGAAACTGAGCCAAGCAACAGGTCAGTGATTCAAAGCTCACTAGAAAATCTACAATAAAATGGCAGAACATGAAAAGAGCCAAGGCGTTACAATTGTCCAGTTAAAGTCAAGATTACAACCGAACTGACTGGGAAGCTGTGGTGGGGTATCTGTGTGAGAAAAGATGCCTAGAAACATCATTTAGGCTTTTAAATTAAAAAAGGGTCACAATTCCTCTACAGTGATGTAAGACATCACAACAGCTTGTTAGCACTGCTGAAGATTATTCCTCAAAATCATTAAATCATGGAATGCTCCTGAGTTTTGCCTTTTTCTTATTTAATTGTGTGTGATTAACTTGTACTGTTTTATTGTTTTATGTGCTGATATATGCACATTTAGATTTACAAAATGGATGTATTAATTTGTAATGTATACATGCACATGGCATGAATACGATTCTTAACCATCTAAATTCTTTATAGAGCCACGTTAGATAATATTTCCAGTGTTTTTAGTACCTGGACAAAATCCTAGACTGGGACTGCAATACTAAGGCTATTTAAAAGACTAAAGCAGAGCAGGTTTTTTTAAGGAAGCCTAGCTCCTACAGTGAGTGTAAGATAGATGATGAATATCTTCCATAAGTCTGTAATGGAGAGTGCAATTTTCTTTGCAGCCATCTGTTTGGGCAGCAGCATCAGAGCTAGTGACTCAAAGAAACTGAACAAATTGGTAAAGTAGCCGAGCTCTGTGCTCGGGACTGCCTCAGAGACCCTTGAGCTGATAGAAGAAAAAAGAATGTTGCACAAGCAGCTCAGCATAATATACAACTCTGCACACTCTTTACACAACATGAACAAAACAGAGTGTTTTCAGTTAACGGCATTATCAGCTCCACTGCAATAGAACTGGCATAAGAGGTCTTTCATTTCAACAATAATGGCCTTGGTTATATGCATTTATCTGTGTTATTGTTTGTTTCTTTTGATTTTATGTTTTCTTTATGTTGCACTTGTTTTTTTAATTGCACAAATAAAACAGTTATTTTTTTTATTTCCCATGAGAGCTTAAGTACTACTAAAGCATTGTTAAATTCAAATTCATTACCTTGTCTTGTAATATCTCTGCTTCTTGTTCATTCTTGTTAAGGTGTGGCAACTATAATACACGGGAAGTGGTTTGTTGCTAAAAGAATGAAACATAGTAAAACCCTACTTTTGCAAATAATGCAACAATGCAAGAAAGCCTTATCAAGGTTTGATTAAAATGCAAAAACTCCACACCAGAGCCAGCAATTTATATATATATATATACAGCCACAGGCAATTTGCGGCATTCCTGCTGTTAAATCGTCTTTTCTGTTTCTAATTGCTAGTTTAAAAAATCTGACTTGCCGATTTTGATTGCCAGTCTGTCAAGCGGCTGCCTTCGAAAAAGTTTGTTTCCAAACAAGCTGTAATTTTAACTTTAACTTTACGTTTTTTAAAGGCTGAATGAAGGCACCAGGTTTCAAAATGCCATCCTCTCAGACATGCTGCTCCATTAGTCGACGCATGTGTGCACATATTGCTCAACGCACTAAAAATATTTTCAGGGATTTGTCTTGGAACTTGCTTGCATACTAATTAAACTGTGACTAATTTCTATATCAATAGCATCATCCTGTGTTTGCATGTGATGTCGTTGCATGAAGTGTATATCTGACACACAGAATGCTGAATGAAGCAGGAAGCTGAGCTGCACACCTTTAATTCATCCTGCAAAATTTTGTAAATTGCTGTAAAAGACAAATTATCAGTAAAATAATTAAAGAAAAGAAGAACCAATTGTCAATCATAGAATGAGCACTAGAACACAAAGTTAGCCTTTACATTGCACATCAGGGAGCTGAACATGTAAATGGCTATTGAACATACCAGAAAAGTGGAAAAAAAGAGGAAAACATGTTGTTTGTCAGAAAGATTAAACCCAAGAATCCAATGGGAATTCAAATGTATTTCTTACACAACAAATACTCTAACAGAAATATTATTGTGCTGCGAGAAAAAAGTTTTTGTTGCCCTGTTGATTTATTTGCTGCAATGATTAAAAAAAACAATTTTTTTAAGTTTCTGGCAAATGTGGCACATCAGAGTGGCTGAAAATGATAAAGTGTGAAAGTTACGCCCTCCTTCTCCCCGATGACCTCCTGTCTAGACCCAGGCATTCTACCCATCACAGCCAAGGTCCTAGTTCTGTCCTTTCCATTATTAGCCCTGGTGGCTAACATGAATATATTTATATTGGTGTGTGTGCGCATGTGTGTGTGTGTGTGTGTGTGGGTGTGTGTGTGTCATTACTTCTTCCCTCATCTGACGGTTTTGGGTTAAACAATGTTATTATTAAAGCTTTTACAGAGCCGCTTCCTGCCTGCCTTCAGTGACACCCTTCTTCACTATAAATCAACCGCCTGAGCCCCGTAAATCACTCTGAATGAGTGTGTATCTCATACAGTACACGTGTGGGTTCCTGGCCACTACAGCTGCGCTCTCACACAAAGATGACAGCGCAGCTTAAAGCCAGCAAATGTGGGCAGTTGAACTTTTTTAAGCAACTTGGACAAAATTAATGATTCATGTCCGATAAAGCACATGATTTAATTGCAATTTAAAGGGAATATATTCATAAATCTGTGACTTGTGTTCATGGTTTCTGAAACACACACACACGCATACAATTTTGTGCTGCAAGAAAAGATAAAACAAGCATGTTAGACTATTAGTTTATGTGACATGGCAAGATGAGTTCATCTCCCGGAGACCAAACTGGATAAATAATGCTGTCTGGAATAAATGACTCCTCCTGTGCAGCAGTGATGGCTCATTCTGTGACTATTTGTGATTGTGTTGACACCCCCTGCTGGGCTGAAGACATCACTACCACGCTAAGAGCAAAGCTCGCAACAAGTGACAATGTCCCACATCCAATCCCACAACCAGCGGGGATACAGTATGCTGAAGTTAATGAAACACTCAAATGAAGCCGATGCCTTCTGCCAGTATGATATTACAGCAAATAAGCACACATATGAATACAAATGACAAAACTGCTAAATGTACTCCAAATGGGTTGTGCATCCCTAGTTTAAAATGCCCCATTTGTGTAAGTGGAAAGTTAAAGGGAAAGAGAGTTTCGAGTGCCGTGTCTCTGCCAAGCCAAAGAGAATGAGAAGATTTTTATACACCACACAGCTGCTGGAGAACACAGCAGACCTAAAAAAATGAAGAAAAAAGAGCCATTGTTTGCCAACAGCAAAACAATACAGCTGCAGCTATGAGGGAAAAAGAAAAAAAAAAATCAGGATCAATAGAGAATTGCAATTAGCCTGCATTGGCAGGAGTACCGCCAGATTAGACACAGGATGTCAATTCCATTTCCTGCACTGTTGGACCCTCAGACTCGATTGGTTCATTGTGGAACTGAGGCAATTCGCATATGGCTTGATTCTGTACTGTGAAGGTTATAGCACGTAAAATGAAAGAAACATGATGACAACACTCACACGTGAGGTTCGACATTATCAGAGGGAGGCAGAGGTCTCAGAAAAAAGTAAACGAGACACATTTGGGGCAGACAGTTGAGATAAACGATGTTTTAGCTATACCTGCTTTTGCATTGCAAACAAACAAGAAAAATCAATAAAATTGCGAGTTGTTTGCGTGGTGTAAAAGAACAGCGTTGCTCCTGTTTTCAACAATTCTGACATGATGCTTCAGCTTTAGATGTGAGTTTCTTTATTCAGACTGAAATACATTTACCACGGGAAAAAAAAAAAAAGCTTCAGTGTTGTGGAAACTGCACATCGCGGCGCTGAAAGGAAACACATCTCTGTATTCCCTTGCCAGGTTTTCCGCCGAGAGGGAGGTCTTTTACTCGAACAGTAAATATTCGTGACAAAATGGAAAACGCCTGACTTGCCAATTAAAGGGCTTACCTTTAACTATGCCCTGGCCTTGCAGTACATCCCTTGAAATCAGCACAGAGTAGAAGCTTTGTGAGAAGCCAGGCCGACAGGGACCTTTGGAGGCATGCTCCGCATTATTCCTCTGGAAGGAAATAAAAATACAGTGTAAGACATCAATAAACATAGATTCCATTGACTTCTTCTTCTTCTTTTTTTTTCTTGTTGGCCGTGAGCCTTGGAACAAAGCAGCATATAAAAACAGCAGTAAGCGTGGGAAAAAATAATCAACAAGTTTATCAGTTTCACACTATAGGTGTACTGCTGATTAAATTGTCCCTCAGTCCAGCATAAGTAATCAAATGTGCCCTAACGTATAACCGGTACCATAAAGAAAGCAGCAAAATGAAATGAGGACAGATTTAGTTTAAGTGTTGTGCTCAGGGTTAAGTGAGACACTGAGCACACACACATCAAAGCAAACTGCATGAATGCAGCATCATTTTCTCCCTCCATACTGTGGCTCTTTCTTAAACAGAGGGCGTTCAAACGACTGAGTAAGTGTGGGGAGAGGGGGGGTGTATGTGTCTGAGAGTCAAACTAAAGACAACTTTGCTCCCAACGTTTGGTGCTCTAAGGTATTCAAATCATATGTCCCACTATGTGTCCCCTCACACACACTCATGCATGCGGACATAGGCATACGCGCAATTTAAAGCCTGGGTTGTAATATCCCACTCTGGCAAAGCTGCAGAAATAGCACATTTCCATTTTAACATCTAAATAGTAAATACAACGGAAGCTTAATTCTGCGCAGCTGAGAGTGAGATGCAAGGGCTACTTGGAGCGCCATTAGGGAAAGCCCACAGGCGCAGACTTCATTTAGGTTTTATTGATTAAACCACAAACAAGAAAAGAAAAAGAGAAAAAAGAAACTCCAAAGTTTAACTTTTTTTAGAAGATATTGCTTTTGGCTTACAAATGAAGGCAGCTGAAGTCAAATTAAGCAGGATGATGAGATTAGTTTAAGAGGAAATAAAGGCATCACCCTGGTGAATAGACCGTGCGTAATTGAACTTGTGTCAGATATTACTGTCCGGCAATGGAAACGGCAGCGGTTTAGTGAAACCCCTGACAAAGTAGACGGCGTTCAAGTCGTTAAGTGTTACTTTTTTTATTTGTTGTTATTTGTTAGAAATCCATTAGGGAACCAATTAGCGTGGAGGACTTGTGTAGGAAAATAACGAGCAAGCGTTGCGCTCGGTGCTGCAGCAGCACACCGCAACGATTTTGTCTGACTGCAGGACTTTTCTTTAGAGCTTATAAAAGAAGAACAGGAAAGGGGAGAAAAAAAGCTGCATCAAATATGATAAAACCCTCACCCAGAATGTGTGAAGAAGAAGGGCTGCTGTCAGAACCACAGCGAAGTCCGTTCTCATTGTGGCGAGCGAGGCGAGTCCAAAAGCTGCCTGGACGAGGATGGAACCAGAGAGAGAGAGAGAGAGAGAGAGGAGGGGAGCGAGAGACGGGCTCGGTTCGGGCTTCTTCCTCCCCTGGTGTGTTCAAATTTCCTCCCCCACTTGGTCGGACTGTTTCCTCCCCGCGCTCCGTGAGTGTGCTGCAGCTCTGCCCCGAGTTTTCCCCGGCTCTCTCATCTGCAGGTGAGCGCTCCGCTCAGCACCAAGGCGCAGCCAGCGTCACTCTCTCCAACCCCTCCTATGAGCCGGTGCAGGAAAACTCCACACACACTTAAAGACACACTCGTTGGGAGCTGTTTGAGTCCTGCAGCCACACCACCGACGTCTCTCCTGGGCTCAACCCCGCCTTGATGGCGTCCTGAGAGGATTCGCCTATAGCTTTACTGGTGTAACTGTAAATGTCTTAGTTGCCAAATGTACAGTCAGGTAAACTCATCCAGCACCAACTGTGATTTATAAATCAATTCAGCTTGAGCTCAGCTTTATTAAATTCATTGCACTAGGTAAGAAACCAAAATGTATGTTTGCCATCCCTCTCCTGTAGATTCTACATATGTTGTTTTTGTGTGAAATTCTGCAGCAAAACAACCATATATGTATTTCAGCAGAAAATAAGATGTTTGCACTTTTTTTTAAAGCTGCAAACAAAGCTTCGTTCTTTAAATATACTCTTTAGAAACTCTGGATTGTACATTGAAAACTTGCCCTGAACGATATAGTTGTTGCAGTTTAAAAGAGTTTGTTTTAGTAGTTTTCCAGATATGCAATTCTGTGTTCACACTGTATTAAAACAAAGAACATGGCTGAATCATTTGAAGTAAGTGGAAGCTTGAGTCACACGATTGACCTACATTAGACAGGCCTCAGTCTACATGATGTAAACAAATATGGTGTAATCAGACAAGCATATAACAGGGAATATGTTGGATAGAAATATATAATTGAATCTAAAAGAAAAAAGAAGAAACAAGTTGAACAACTGTCAAGAACAAATAAAACTTGAGCAGAAAGGCAGAGCTTCTATCACACAAATCAGCATTCCAACACACACCAAGGTTTTTTGCAAAGTTTCTTTTTTACTTTTGCAAACTATTGTCAAGTTTTCACTGTGAAGTAGGAACCTAAGCAAGCAGACGCACTTCAGGATTTGAGTAACATTTTTTAATAATTATAATAAAACAAATAGTGGTAGGACCTGACAGGGAACGAATCAAAATGATGACATGACAGAAAGAATAAATAGGCTGAGACTGATGAAGTGAGTGACGACGGTTTAGCTTAATGATTATGAGGAACAGGTGTGAGTTGAGGTGCACTGAGGAAAGAAGCCAACTGAGGAATAAAAAGTTGTTGGCATGGAGAAACACAGGGGATCACAAAATTTCAAAACAACAGGGGAACATGGAGAACAAAAGTAACAACAGAACTGAAAATAAACAAACCCCAAAAACATAGTTTTTATTTGTAAGTTTTAATCAAAAAATCCAAGATTAAATAAAATACATCCAAACTGCCTGAAGTCTTGATCCCAGCAGTCTTTCTATGAAGATCAATAATGTTATGTTTTGTGACTTTGTTTATTACTTTATGAATTTGTGGAGGGGAACAGTCTTCATGACATTGTAAATATATGTTTACATGTGCAGAATTTTTAGATAGGATTGAAATGTTTTTGGATTAAATAATCCAAATGTATTGTTTACATGGGCACACAATTAATTAATCTGATCATAAGGAGCATTTGCATGCACCAGGCTTTTATGCAGAGTAGAAGTACTGACATGTGCAGCATTGTAAACTTGCCCTAAAAAACACAGAAGTTCTAATTTTGTGATGAACATCAACATGTTCAAATGTGCAGTGTTGTATAAAGTACCACAAAGTGATACTTGAGTAAAAGTACAAGTATCTGACCAAAAAATTACTTTGGTAAAAGTTAAACTCTCCTTTAGGAATATTACTTGAGTAAAAGTATTAAAGTATCTGATATTTTTGTACTTAAGTATTAAAAGTAAAAGTATTGATTTGAAAAGAGCAGTTAGATTTTCTGTAAGGACATTTCTTAGGAGGTGACCTCCCCAAAAAATGCAGAAATGACCAAGTCGTATTAAAATAATTAATTTATGTTAAATTTAAGATGCACTAGCTGTTTCAGTTTATATACATATATCAAGGCTGCCCAAACATTTTCCATTAAATGGCAATCTATCTGAGGGCTGCGGCCAAATGCAATAATATAATTCATGGTGAAATAGAAATACTTCTTAAGAACAGAACTTTTATTTTTAATGATTCTGTCCTGCTGGAGTGTGACATGATTTGTTTGTGCACAAACTAATATGGTATCAGAATTTTATATATTTATACTTCTCATTCAACCACAGTTACATTCACTCTATCTAGGAGGGACAATTTATATGGATAGTGTTTATTTTTCACAATAACAAGCTGGAATGAAAACAAGCAAAAATGAAATGAAAGTAACGACTTCCTATTTCTTGCCTTTTTTAAAAATGTAATGAGTAGAAAGTACAGATAATTGTGTGAAAATGTAAGAAGTAGAAGTAAAAAGTAGGCTGAAAAATAATTACTCAAGTAAAGTACAGATACCCAAAAATTCTGCTTAAGTACAGTAAAGAAGTATTTGTACTTAGTTACTTTACAACTCTGCAAATGTGGCAGGCTTTAGTAACAGTGGAGACATTACTGAACTCCATGATTGAGCTACAGGCAAAGCAACATGTGCTTTTTTTGGGTGGGGTGGGGGACAAGGTATTCCTTTTGTCTTCCTACTTTACTGAATGTGAGAGGAAGGAAATAAACGTCCTTGAAACTTCTGTGCTACTGGCAACTAGCATGGCTGCTCTTCCTTCCACAAAAGACCAGTGATGAAAGTCAGAAGTGAATACCATGATCAGAATTACATCAGAAGTGTTTACATTCTTGCTGTTTGGGTTATCAATCAGTATAAAGCACCCCATTTGGTTTTAAAATTGATTTCAACAAAGCTGAATCAGATCAGAATAGTCTGGTTGTGGCATTTACATACATGACTGGCTAATGTCTTTAAGGAGAAAAAATATGGTTGCATTGGTAAAAAATAACAAAAAAAAGTAAAACTCAAGATAAGAAAATCAAAGGCCCTGAAAAGGAAAAAAATGGTGAAGTCCCTTTTTAACAAAGCAAGAAACCTTGTTTTCAACAAAAAAGTATAAGCATCAAAAGAGTGTCTGTGAGACATGCAAGAATAAGCTTCTAAACCCTTCATGTTCAGCACTTTGAAAATAATATTTTCCAAATTGTGGCAGGTGTAAGTGCACTATTCAACTTCTAAAGCACCTTATTTTTAAGTGAATTCAAAATGTACATGTGGCTTTTTTTAATTCAACAATAACATTTGTCTTTATGTGAAAATGTCAATTCCAGCACTGGACTTTGATCATTTTAGGGGCTTGTTTTACTTTACAAACTCACCATTTTCTATCTTTTTTTCTCCGCTTTTTAAACAAATATTCAGTTGTTGTTATTGAGTCTGAGAATATGAGCATTTTTTTTTCAAAAGAACAGTTGTGCAGATGTCAGTCAGTATTTATTTGTTTGTTTGTTTGTCTGTTTTTACTCAAACCAAAATGCTTTAGATAAATCTAAACTTAGCTCTGTGTTCTGTGATTTCTTTACCTAAAAATCCTCTGCTGAATAAAAAGGGTTGACAAGGCCATGCTGAAAATTTACTTTAGTTTTGTGTGCATGCAGGTCAGCCTGTTACTTGCATTTTACTAATAGCAGGTTGTTTGAACAGTGTCTTGAACTTTGATTTACTTGACCAAAAAATAACAATGGTACAATATACCTTTTCTGCTACTTTTAGTTGTTATATCATGCTCTTTGTTATTGGCAGACCAGTTTTTATATACTGCTCAGAGAAATCATGGTCTCCTGATAGAATACAATAATGTAATTTTGTGAATAACAGCTCAGTCAATTTCCTGCTTGACATCCTTTATTTTGACCACTTTTTCAGTCAAACTGATCTCAAAAAGGAGCTGTGACATTTCCCACATTTCATTTTATTTGTGCTGCTTGTTTTTTAATGATACCAAGGTAGCTGACCACAAGGACTGTACACACAAGGTGACAGGTAAAAGTTTTATTTCAAAAGACAATTGTAAACATCAGGACCAGTCTGTTCTGCGTCAAAACATGTCAATAACAAAATCTGTAGGCATGGGTCAGCAGCCATAAGATGACCAGAGTCAGCGCTAGGTGAGTCACCTGCTTGGCTGTCAGGGTCTGGCTGAATAACTACAGTATGTTAATCTCCTCCACTTCATCCATTACAGCATAGTGGGGCCTAGCCACTTTTGACCCCAACTCAGAGTCATCAAAATCACTTTGACTGTATCTTGACATAAGCCATGAAAATGTTTGCTTGTCTGGACATTCCACTCACTGTCTGGATTACTCAGTCCCAGGTTCTCAGTATTGTACTCTCCTGGGGTGTCCTTAACTCCAACATCCTGAGGTTCATCAACTGGAAGAAAGTTCATATCTATCAACAGGTTTCAATGCACAACTCTACAATGTCCCTCTGAGTATTTTATTTTGTAGATATGAACTGTACAGTATCTCTGGTTGTCTGTCCACAACTGTATAAACAATTGGCTCCCACCAATCTGCCAGTATTCTTCTACCTCTCTCTCCCTTGTTAGCCAGTACCACTCTGTCACCAATCTGAAGAGTAACGCCCTTAACCCTCTTATTGTTCTGCCTTGCATGTCGCTTCTGTTGCTCAGACACGTTTTGGGCTATCTTGACATCATCTGCAAGATTGGTGAGGACAGTGTTCAAAAGTAGGTGCTGAAATTTACCACGTTAGAGTATTCAAAAACAGGCTGGAACACCACATCAACTAGAAGCCGCGGGATGCGCCCAAACATCAGGTAAAAGTGGGCAAAGCCAGTAGTTTTGTGGATGATAGCATCGTATTTAAAGTGCCTGTGACATCAAATTTTTGTAATAAATGTGAATGTGTTTTTGGAAAGAGAACAATGATGACATATTGCAAAACAAATTTCACACTGCTGTGATGAACGGTTGTTGAGATGTAAGCATGTAAAAAACAGGAAGTGATATCGAAGGGGAATTTCTGCATGTAAACAGTGTTGCTACATTATTAACAGACTGTAGAGAAGAATCTGATGTTTCTTTCGATTATTTTGAGTCACCGTCAGAGAGATGAAGAAGAGTTTAAATAAGATTGTTTCAATAAATATAGTCTAGAGAGTTTGTTTTCTTATAAAGTTCCCTTTTGATGTCACTTGCTGTTTAACTTTGCTGAGCCAAATTCAGGAGGAAATATACCAGTTATGAAACAAAATGGGTAAGATCGTGTGCATTATGCTAATTTCCTTAAATATAAGTACGCTTTCTTTGACTTTTTTTATTTAAAGGATAAGCATGTCACAGGCCCTTTAAAGGTCAGCATCTGAATATGCTGAGGTCATGATTGCTTAGATCTCAGGGGGCGTGCCTGCCCAATTCATATTTTTAAGAGTATGTTCAAGACCCATTTTGCCCATGGGGTGATAGGCTGCAGTATTTGATTTGGCTACCCCAGACTAGCACAAGAGTTTGGACACCAACTCACTTTCAAAATTAGCTCTTTAGCCAGAATGGGCTCTTTCAGGGAATCTGTTTATGCAAAACACATGGTCCCAAAGTTTCTTAGCTACTTGCTTAGATGACTGGGCAGGGCAAGGGACTGCATGAGCCATTTTGGTTAAATGATTTGTCACCACCAGCACATCCACCAAACATTTGTTCTCAAGGGCGGAGTGGATAATCGAGACTATCGGGACGACTCCCGCTGGGCCGGACCATTAATGGGCCGGTCCGATGGGCGCAGTTAGTACGAAAAAAATCTCTGATCAAAACTGATGATGAACTTCTGTTCGCTGATGCTCCCTACAGAGCTGCAGCAGCAAAGAGCCAGCTCCCCCCTCCCTTTTTCACACACAGAGCTGGAGGAGCAAAGACAGCCCGTTTCTTCCTCCCTTCCTACTTGTGACAGAGCGGAGCGGTGTCACGCTCACACAGTCAAGAGTTTATTCTTCTATTCTTGTGGGGACTTTGCATTGACTTCCATTCATTTACCGGTCATTTCTACAGCCTAACCCTGACCCACCAACAGAATTTTCCCCAACGGGGACCGGGCTTTTCCCCCACAAGCAAGAGTGGGTCCTCACCACCAGGCTGTGTTTACAGGGGAAATGGTCCCAACCAGGTTGCAAGAACCTGTAGGCACACTCACACACACACACACACACACACAC
>NW_013953310.1:102175-104215 GCF_001266775.1 Austrofundulus limnaeus
TAATAATAATGCATTAAAACATAGATATATTATCAAAAATTATCAAGTAAATGACAAAAATGCGCTGTGCATAAATATTATTAATTGACATTTCAGGACAGAAACACCGTGTTTRTTAAGATCAAATGAGATTACACCCACTGCTCTGGGCGGATTTGGTGTAATTGGCAATAATCTGCCCTGGATTGAGGGTTTATGACTTTTTCATAGTGACTGATTTATTCCAGGAAAATAAAAACACATGAAGATATGATTTTTTTTCCTCTAAATATAATTAAAACACAAGCGAAACACACGGAGAAATGCATGACTAAACGCAAATAAAGAATAAACAAATTGTAATAAAAAAAGTTTGTCAACCCCCTCCCCCTAAAAATAATCTCGTAAGAGTTGCACCTTGCGCCACGTACCCTCTTAGCCTTTTTTCCCCCCCTGTTTATTTATATTTTCATTCGACATGTTTCTTACCGAWTGGCTTTTCAGAAAGTTCACGTGCGTAATTGCAGTAATCCATCCGAACCCACCCTGTGTTTAACGCGGCGCGCGCGGAAATCGAACAGGATCTGCCTGTTCATTTAACGCGCGCTCACAATAAAAACAAAGACCACTTTTCTTTCTGTCTTTCTTTTCTTTTACGCACAAAGAAAGAAATAAAAACACCAACAACAAAAGAAGAAAGCTGCATGAAGCGCCTTTTTTCTTGATTCCTGCCGATATCTTGTAAGCGTCACATCCCTGCAACACAACAGCCGATTTGTTATTGATCATGTGTGAAAGTGAGGACTTCGTATTTTGGAAGGAAGAAGGAGGGGGGGGGGAGAGGAAAGTTGGGAGTTGATAGACGCGCATGACGTCGCCATCCAAAGGGGGGCTGCCAGGCGCACTTGAGGCTTTACTGCAACGAGTCTTGTTAAAGTGGGGGCAAAAAGAGAAATAGAGAATGAGAAGGCTTGTTAGTTAACGCGAGAGGAGAGAGAGAGAGAGAGAGAGAGAGAGAGAGAGAGAGAGAGAGAGAGAGAGAGCATGGGTTTGGGTTGGGTTGTGGTTTACCAGCATAAGCTTTGCCTTTCCCTTCGGTGACTACACCCCGAGAGGAGGAGCGTGGTGCGCAGCGTAGTAGGCGTCAGGATCCTCAGTTTCCAACTTAGCATCTTGGCAGGACCTTTTCCCAAGCAAAGCCCCCCTGTCCGACGGGTTTTTAAAAAAATAAAACTTCTGCACAGGCATGAGAGCGACGGTGCAGCTCAGATAAGGGAGGAAGCAGAGAGAGACCAAACCTCCGACGGAGAGTGGCTGGCAGCGAGCAAACTAATCCACCCCAAAAACTTGAGCTTTTTTTTTTTTTTTTTTTTTTGTCCTCTCGTTTAAACTCGTGACTTTTTTCCACCATTTTTTAAAAGAAATTCACAGGAAGGGACAGACAGCGGAGTCTGCAGACGCACAGCTCTCTGCGCTCCGACAGCAGCGCATGAGAAAATAAAGACAAAAAGAGAGAGAGAGAGAGGAGGGGGGTGAAAGTGCGCAAGTTAAGTGGCTCACACTCTCCGGGGCTCCAGCATGGCGTATCCTCAGGGCTACTTGTACCAGCCGTCCGCCTCTTTGGCCCTGTACTCGTGCCCCGCGTACAGCACGAGCGTCATATCGGGACCCAGGACGGAGGAACTCGGGAGATCCTCTTCGGGATCYGCTTTTGCGCCCTACGCCGGATCTACCGCGTTCACCAGCGCCTCGCCGGGCTACAACTCCCACCTACCGTACAGCGCGGACGCGGCGGCAGCTGCCACCTTCACCTCATACGTGGTGAGTAGATTCAAGTTGATTCATGAACATAAAGAGGAGGGAAAAAAAAGATGGTAAATAAAGTCGTTACTAAACTTCTGCGTTTTTGCTTGTTTGGTGAGGAGGTCTTTGGAAATGTGCGTCACAAGGAAAAAAAAAACACGGATGGATAAGATTACAGAGACATTTTCACAACCAAAAAATAGTAATAATAAAAGAAAACATAATTTAAAAAATCGTCTGTTAATATAGGTCCAATAA
>NW_013953310.1:105215-109861 GCF_001266775.1 Austrofundulus limnaeus
ATTATTATTATTATTATTTCAGAGCTCGCCCTATGATCACACCACGGGGATGGCCGGCTCTATTGGATACCACCCTTACGCAGCACCCTTGGGCACCTACCCCTACGGTGACCCCGCGTACCGTAAAAACGCGACGCGGGACGCGACGGCCACCCTGAAGGCCTGGCTCAACGAGCACCGCAAGAACCCCTACCCGACGAAGGGCGAGAAGATCATGCTGGCCATCATCACCAAGATGACCCTGACGCAGGTGTCCACCTGGTTCGCCAACGCCAGGAGGAGGCTAAAGAAGGAGAACAAGATGACCTGGACCCCTCGGAACCGGAGCGAGGACGAGGAGGAGGACGAGAACATCGA
The DNA here is from genome assembly GCF_001266775.1 of Austrofundulus limnaeus. Classification (NCBI taxonomy): domain Eukaryota; kingdom Metazoa; phylum Chordata; class Actinopteri; order Cyprinodontiformes; family Rivulidae; genus Austrofundulus; species Austrofundulus limnaeus. The sequence continues at coordinate 105,573 of NW_013953310.1, forward strand.
CTTGGAGAAAAACGACGACGACGAGCCAAACAAGCCTTTGGATAAAGGAGACTCCACAGACACAGAAGCAGGTTGGTGTTACCGAGGAGGGAGAATAAGAAAAAAGAGAGAGAGAGAGAAGGAGGGGGGAAAATCATCAATTTTTCATCGCAGTCGTTTCCACTCAGGGTGCAAAATTGATTGCTGGTTAATGGTGGTATATAATTTATAATGAGACAATTGCTTTAAATAATAATCACCTTGAACTCCCCTCGTTTGACTCTTTCACGGGCTAAAATTGCTGGTGACGCAGAGTGTTTAGCAGCCAATTTATCTTTAACGGTATAATAAGGATGCAGCTGCAGAAGGGAGCTGGGAATTCGGCTAAAAAAGTGTTTTTGTGTGTTCATCCACGCTTATCACGACTTCGGAGATCACATTTAGCTGAGAAAATACTTTTCTGTAAAATGAGATTTAGAGGTGTAAAGTCACGACTCCATTTGTGCCATAATGTTTAACAACTGGACAGGAGTTCACTGACCTTTTTTTTTTAATCTGCTGCACATTTATGAGGAAATTTACAGCATTTACTGTTTTTTTTAGAGGACAGGGGTGTGTGGTTAGTTTATATTTATTTCAGCTTTGTTAAAAGCAAGTGAATGTTACGCTTATTTGGTGGTAATTCTTATTATTTTTGCGCTTTAGATCACAAACTACTGAACCCAGGGGACATGAGCTGTGACAGATTTAAAGAAGAGAACCGTGGCAAAGAAATGGACCCCCTCCTGAGCGACTCGGAGTTAAAGGACCACGAGGAGCGGACTACGGAGCTGCTGCCGGACACCGCAAAACCGACCACCTCGTCTCCCCCGGCGGGGTCCCGGGGGAACCAGGCCGCCGCGCAGCAAGACAAGCCGTCCGATTTGAGCCACGCACCGACCGCAGTGTCCAGCAACGTGACCTCCGTGATCCACTCGCCCCCCTCGGCTCCCAAACCCAAACTCTGGTCCCTGGCGGAGATCGCCACGTCCTCAGACAGGTGCAAGGGAAGCGGCGGCGACGCGTCGCAGGCTTGTCCCGGTTTGGGTCAGAGCGCTGTCCTGGGCAGCACCGCGTCTCCGTCCCGCTCCTCCCCGCAGTGCCCGCTCCCCAGCAGCACAGTCCTGTCCAGGCCTCTGTACTACACGGCCCCTTTCTATCCCGGCTACACGAACTACGGTGGCACTTTTGGACACCTCCACAGTAACCACGGCTCGGTCACCACGGGCTCAACGGCACATTTCAATGGATTAAACCAGACTGTGTTAAATAGAGCAGAGGCTCTGGTAAGAGAGAGCCAGAAAGTCAGAGGCCAAACGCAGGTAGATCTTTGTAAAGACTCCCCTTATGAACTAAAGAAAGGTATGTCAAATATTTAATACCTGAATATTTTCCACTCACCGCGGACGTTTATTTATTTTATTATTNGCCGTGGTATGGTGGAACACAAAATGCAGGCAGACAAGAGGACTTGAAAAAAAAAAAACATTTACAAAATAATGAAAAAAGGATGACATGACAGCAATTAACTTCCATAAATAAAGCCAATGTAATATGTGTAAACATGGCCATGAATGTGACTGGAGGATTCAGATACAAGCTGAGACTCAAAGAGACTAGTTAAATACAACAGAGGATGAGTGACAAGTGGATGCACCTGGGTGATTACAAACTATGGACAGGTGTGAGTGGCAGGCTGGAAAAACACTAAGCCGACTGAGGATAAAGGGGAGGAAATGGCACAGGAAATACAAGAAGACTAGACAGGAAAAAAATAAAATAAAACACAAAAATACCAAACAACAAAACAGACTGAGAAAATATCACATGAAGAGAACCATAAAACACTAACCAAGGCAAGAATCATGACAGTATGGTCTCCAGGCCGCCCACCTGAACTCTGGCCATGTTTGAAAGACTTGTTTCTGTTTGTTTCCTGTTTTTTTTTGTTTGTTTGTTTGTTTTTGTTTTATTTTTGGCCTTCATCCTTTTTTATCCTTATTACCCCCTCCATGTACCCGAGTCAGATGTTTTCGTTTATTTATTTTATTATTATTATTATTTTTATTATTTTCTGTGTGGTTGCATTTGGAAAAAAAAAGACAGAGAAAAAATTATAAGAGCAATGTTGAAGCAAATTCTGAGAACAATTATTTTCTGAGTAAATGCTTATCCTCATTATAATTTGTTTTAAGTTTCTGAATGGTTAAATGCTAAACTGTAACAAGAAATGGTCTTAATCGCTGCAGCCGCCTATTTGTATTAAAGACTAACATGTATATTTAATGTAGCTTTTTTTTGTATTTAAAATGAACAGCACATTATCTTTGAAGTAAATTATGGAGAGAGAAAAAAAAAAACGAAGTTGTTGCAGCCATTATTTTCGGATGAACAGCTGGTTTTGCTTGATGTGTCGACAGTGCTTTAAAGCCAGTTAATCTATGCGAAATTTGAATTCCGTTTTGCACAATGACAGATGGGCCAAAGGTAATTATTTCCAAATTTCAAGGCAGAGGGAGCGGAGAGGGCCTGCGTTCTGCTTGAAGGATGTTGCAATACAGYCAAACAATAAAACGGGTTCAGTTGATTTGAATGCTGCACATGTAAGAGTGAATGATTAAAAATGATACATATTTTATTTATGTGACATTTCTTTATGAACTTAAAGCAGTCCGCTCAGGGCCTCGTATCATTCTGCATCTGTGTGCACGTTTCTAAATGTGGAAATTGATATAATAACACTATAAGGCGCAGTCGTTTAACCCAATTACCTCCCGTGTTTCATCCGGTGCAATCAGGTGGTGAACTCCATAATGAGCTCGATTTTATGCCAAATTTAGACATCATTACTATTTTCCAAGGCGTGGCAAAGCTGTTAAAAAAAAGGGACTCGGCCATGCATTTAAAACATACTGGCCCATTATAGATAAATAGACGTCATTAATGGAGAGTCTCTTTTTAATGACGCGTTAGATGTGGAGCTCTGAACAGGGTTGCTGCTGCGCACATGCGGACACAGAAACGCTTTATTATTATTTTTATCATTATCATCATTTATTATTATTATTATTATTATTATTATTATAACCCTGAGCCTGTGCAGACTGTGTAAAACAGAGGGGTCTTCTAACTCTTCCAACTTCTGCAGGTAGGTGTCACACTTGCTCCTAATTTCAGGAAGGGAGGGGCGGTGTGGGATGGAGGAGGAGAGGGAGTTCTGGTAATCCGTCACGGAAACCCCATGCCCGATCAAATGGCCTGCTGGAGAAGAAAAAGGAGAAGATCTGGAGCCACTGGGGCAACAATGATGATTACAGTTATTATGAGGATTAGAGCAACTTTGACAAGAGGATAAAAAAAGAGAAAACACTAACGTGGAAATCCAAAAAAAAAAAAAAAAAGGAGGGCGGGGTGTTATATATATTTTTTATTAGATTATGTTTTTTATTTTCATTTTTTTGTGATTTACCACGAAAGCTGTTATTACACAAACAGCAACAACAAAATATCTCACTTTTCTTATTATTGTTGTTATGAAAACCTATAGGACGAATTTGGGCCTCTGAAACAAGAAGGCCGCAGTTTCACCTTTTTTTTTTCGGTTCCCTTTTTATTCGTTTAGTTTTTTTTTTTTTTTGTTTATTACAGAGCTTTTAAAGGGCATTGAATCAGTATAATTATTATTATTATTGATGTCGTTATTGTTGACCTCCACTGCGGTGGGACAGCATGCTCTTGTTTATGGCTGCCATTAATCTCTATAGTTTACTTTCCCCCCCTTTCTCCAGTGGGAAATCTCCCCTGAGGTTTCTGTAATTCCCTCAGCCTTAATGTCCTCTATTCGGCTCCTCCATTTTAATCTGACAGAGTGTGCTGGAGCACTGATTGCGACACATCAGCCGGTTAAATAGCATAATTATGTTTTTTTCTTCTTCGTCTTCTTTTTTTTTTAACCCTCTGCTGATTCCTTGGTGAGGATTGAACTGTTCGTTCAAATGTCCCATTGGAGAACATTTTAAGTTTTATTAAAATGTGCCGGATTAAAATAAATAAATAAATTGCTTTACGGACACTGATGCACGATTTCCAAACCACGTGTGTGGCGCAAGACAGACGTGTCAAAAAAGTGGGGAGGGTTTTTGTTTTGTTTTTATTATTATTTTGGTCATGTTTTTTATCATTGTTGTTTATGAGTGTGCGCTTGAGATGTTTCAGAGTGAGTTGATATATATTTTTCCTATATTATTTAAATATTCAAGGGAACATTGGAC
>NW_013953311.1:0-13666 GCF_001266775.1 Austrofundulus limnaeus
GTGTGTGTGTGTGTGTGTGTGTGTGTGTGTGTGTGTGTGTGAGCGCATGTATGAGAAGCTGGGCCATGTCCAGGGCCGGAGTCATACTAATAACACAGACGCCAGCGGTGTGTTTTACAAGCTCAACTGCTCTCATTAGATGAGAGGCTCTGTTGTAGCGCAGGCCGCCTCATTAATGAAGCACAGCCATGTGCTGCAGCAGAGACCTACACTGACTCGTTAAAGCAGAGCCGAGCGGGTCAAACAAACTGTGTGGGAGGACTCGGAGCTGCATACACACAGCAAACATATACACACACTCACATCCTACACACCGCGCACTGTCCCTTTCCATCGCACCACTGGTTAACACAAACGCTCATACATATATGCACATGCACAGCCTTTTGAAGAATCACCATCATGAATATAAAGTACACCTGGCCTGGTTGAGAGCAAGCACCCCATGGCCCCCGCGTCTCGGCTCTGTCCAGTCTCTCACACATCGTCTGTCACTCCTCCGATTCACGTGAAAGTGTTTACCTTGGTTTGTCTGTGCACGCAGTCCTGTGTGTTTTTAGTGAGCCGGTGCGACGGGGAGGGGGGGCCCCTCCTGATTACAGCTACTCCATAATTAACAGTGATCAGATTTGTTTTGTGGCATAAATGGTGCATGTGTAGAACATTAGGCCTGGCAAGTCTCATTTCAGATTCAGCTCAAGGGCTCGGCAGCAGACGGGTCACGAGCTTCGGGGAGCGCAATCACCAGCCTCGCTCCATATGGTCTCGCCTGCCGCATCTTCACCAGCGAGGGCCGCGAGTGCCAGAGAAGTTCCCCTAAGAACCTAATCGCGTTCAGTAATTACCGAGACCAGCTTTTTTCTCTTTCGCTCTCTCCCTCAGACTCATCCCAATCTTTTTTTTTTTTTTACTGCACCTGCATGTTCTCTTCTTCCCTTTCCATCTCATATCTCCTGCCTGTTAGTTTCACCTAACTGGTTACATTGTGTTCATTTTTTTTAAATATAAATTTCCTCTTTCTCACTAATTCTCTTTTCCTTTTGTTTTCTGCAAAACACAAATCGGGAAGACGCTGAGAGAGACAGAAAGAGGAAAAGTCAGAGACTCCCACGTTAGTTAATTTCTAAATTGCTTTATGTGGCTGATGCCGAAAAACCCACTCTGTCCTCCTGCCTGCCTGGAAATTATAAATAATTGTAACAGATGCGCCAATATGGCCGGCCTCCAATAAACGAGGCCCCAGATAATTTGACCAGCCCCCTTTGACAGGCCAATTTAATAAAACATGAACAAAATCTTCCTCACTAATAATTTATCATCCCCTCTCCTCCCATTTGGTTAAAGTTGATTACCCTGGCAGTTAACAAGGTCACGCCCAGATGCCAGGTTTCTGATAATGCAATCAGGACTTGTTCGAAAAGAAAAAAAGGTGATGACATCTTGTGCGTTTTTCTTCACGATCTGCAAGTATAACAGATTCGTGACAACTTTGTTTGTCAAAAACCTTTGATTTTGATGTGTTGTGTAGAAGTGTTGTTGATAGCAGATGGTCTTCTGTTTTTAAGCTGTTCATATTTTTTAAAATCAAGCATTTAAACAAAACACGTGTGAGTGAATGTAATTGTCATAATATAATTAATATCGTCATGTCTGCATAAAGACGATGCAGTACATGAAAATATAATTGAATCCTCTCTAGAAAGGCCTGCTAAGGGGCTTCAGTCAAACTTTATTTATGTAACACTTGTCATACAAACATATTGTAGTACTTTAATGTTTTACAGTATAACACAATAAACTGTATGAAAAAAAAAGAAAAAAGTAATCTATTCAAATCCAGCAAACTTCCCACCACCACAACTCCCACACACTGACACACAGTTTGGCACATACTCAAAAGGTCTGCATTTTTCTTTTTATTTATCTGACAATAACATCTGCCCACGAAATATAATTTTTATAAATTGACCAAAAGGTATTTACTTTCAGTTGTTCGTACACAAACTCATCATGTGTTATGTCTGTAAAAACGTATGAAGGTGGACTATATCTTCTAGCAATGTAATGTACAATAAGAGACAAAAAAGGGCTTTATTTTACTTCTAATAAGATTACTTTTTTATTATTTGTATTGTTGAGATAGCTTGTATTGATGTGTGATTATTCAAAAGTGTTCTTTTCTAGTTAAGGATATAAACTAATCTGAACAGTCTCAGTTCAGAGTAATGTTTTTATTACGGATTGAAACGAAAAGCTTGAAACTAGGGTTATTTATAAGTACAGTAAGTGGCAGCGTACTGTAGTACTTCTAGTGAAGCATGAGACACTTCTGGCAGGAATATTACTCCAAACTGAGTTTGTTCAAAGAGTTTACTATAACAGGTAAGATATTATTTGTTTACATGCTTTTCACAGAACCCCAGTTAAATAGATCTGATTTGTTGTGCATCGTTTTTCATTCCAAGCCTCTGTAACTCTTATTTAGCTCATATTTTGTTTCACTGACAGCCACTTGGAATTTAACTTTTTTTCTTTCAGCCAATGTGTTCAGAACAGACTGATGCTGCAGCGCAGAGGTCTAGCCCTCGCTCTGACCAGGCCTCTGCTCAAGGTTCAGATCCTAGGCCAGAGGACAAGACTTTCCGTCGCACATCTACCACCAGAGTCAGAAGACAGCAGGTAGGTCAACACACACTACTGGCAATTATACTGAAGTCAGAACGTGGGTGAGCAGCCAGGATGCCCACACTTATCCATTCCCAATTTGCTCAGATTAGATCAAAGCCATAGAGGACAGCTTTAAAGAAAATGGTCTTTTTAAGAATCATGTGATTCATCAGAGCCAGCCTCGCCAAGCTTTGTTCTGAACTTTCCAATACACACACTCAGAAGCCCCTCCTACTGTGACCAGGCCGATGTGTGCTGCTGGTTTCACACATGCCTTGGGCTCAGACACTAGCTAATTTACCGCTTCAGCAGTACATTATGAACAAGAAAAGAAGCTTTTGATCTTCTCCGTATCCCTCCTATAAGTTTGGCAGGACAAGTTTGTAGATGGCCTCACTCACTTTAAAGATGGCCTTAAGACACATTGGATTTATAATGATGTCCTCATTATATCTTTTAATGAAGCACCTTTTTACCTGTAGTTTCTCTATTATTGTAAATAACACTGTCACACTACAAAAATACTAAATAAAACTATCATAATTTAATGTGCCTTAATTTTCATCCATCCATCCATCCATCCATCCATCCATCCATCCATCCATCCATCCATCCGCAGATTATTCACCTTATGTTACAGTATGCAGCTGTAAGTAGCTGCCTCTTATTAACTAGCTAAATAAAAATGGTTCCAAGTCAAGTTTATAGTAGTAATTTATTTTCTCTACTCAGAGTTTGTACTATCTGCTTTACTTGTTATCGTGGCATTAACAATTACTACAAAGCAGTGGCGTTACAAAACAGCTCAGACAAGATAAATTGTTTTTGTTTACTGTGTTGTGGAATTGTAGTTTTTTTTATGACTGTGTGCCCGCCTTCCAAACTACAGTGCTATTAAAAAGTATTAATCTGATTTTTATGCTTTTTTGGGTGTCAAAAATACATGAGTAGAGTTACTAGATTAGAGTTTGTCTAGATTGCTTAGATGAGTTTGCCACCTTCCCATCAAACAAATGAAGAAAATACACAGTTGTAACATCCTCCTCCTGCTGTCAGCGTCTTCTGTTATTCCTGTAACGTGAAGAGAATTGCATTTCTTTCTCTACGTCTTCGCATGTAACATCGCCAAAACTAGTTGAAATAACGGAATAAGTACAACTTTCCAGATAGTACCAACATGTTCCTGATAACTTCTCTCTATTGTCCTGAGATGTGTGGACTCTGCAAGTTTGCGACTTTTACTTCCTGTTTACTACACACATGCGTCTGACATAATTGATTCACTTCAAGCCAGTTGATGGAAACACGTCTGATTCGCATTTCTTAGTTTTTTCTTTTTTGCAAAATTTAAAAAAATCGCTCAAAATTCGAATTAAAATTGGATGGAAACACGGCTACGGTCTCTCCTATCTCACCTGCTAAAAATTGTTACTCTTTCATTATTCTCCTTCTTGCGAGGTCACTTAATTTGTGAAGAAAACTAATGTATACTGACCATGATTGATTTATGTCAGCAATAAAAGAATAAAACATCTGAGGGGGTGAATAGTTTTTATAGCCTCTGTACTTAAAGTTGTTTTTATCAGCTTCACGTCTTTTTTTATTTTATTGTAAATCACAAATATTTTCAGTAGCTGTCACTGCTTGCTTCTTCGTACAAGAATATGATGGTAATGGCCTAAAGTGACAAAAACATGGTATGCTTCATATTTTATTTATGAAGTTATATCTAACTGCATTCCAAAAAGCTGATGAAATAAGGCCTCAGTGTAGACTTCTGCTACAACCTAAAACATAATTTGCAGCTGTTTCAGCATAACCCTAAAGACAAATGTGGCTACCGGCTTAGGTGATGATGACTACACATGGGCAGAAAATTTCTGCATAAGAGTTCAAATGTTGCTTATTCTATTAGAAAAAACTGACTTTAACTTCCAAGAAGAGAAAAGAGAAAAGATGCGTATAAAATAAATGTAATTAACCATGTTCAGTTTTTAATTTTTTGAACACTTTGCTTTCTGTCTTGTTATTTTTTGCAGAGCTCTTGCTGGTCTCTGGCTCTTAGATTTATCAGCTGCCTACAGTTTCTTTCAGATTTTTTAAATTGTTCCTTTTTTTTTTTTTGCTTTATGTAAAACCTGTTTACTCTTTGAACCCTCACCCCTCAGAATAGAAGAACTTTATCCCAAATGCAAACTCATTTTAGGTTCAAGCCTTTATCTTCATTTCATTCCTACTGTGTACTCCACACTCCTGCTGCACCTCACTCTCATGTTTGCAGAGCCATTACAAGGTTCTCTGCAAAGGTCAAGTCATGGCCATCAACCAGCTGCAAAGCTGACGTCCAAATAGAGACATTGTTTTTTGTGTTGTCGCCTTATTATTATTATTATTTTTTTTTTTTCAGGCCTTCTTGTAGAGTACCAACATTGTCACGGCACAGATCTTTCAACAAAAGTCATTTGTGTTCCTTCTGGTGTCACAGCAGGCAGACGTTCAACTGGACCACTGAGAACATCTGCTCCACATCTCAGTCATGTGTCAGTGTTCCTGCATCATATTCCAATAAATCTGCAGAGAAAATGTTATTGCCAGTCAGCTCATTGTTTAGAATATATTCAACAAAATACTTTTCTACATTAAAACGTTTTTAATATTTATTATAAGTAAGTTGTACTTTATAATTGGTCATCTCTTCTCTTATAAGTTTAAGTTTGGACTTCACTTTTAGCGTCTGTGTTTTCCCCGATGTCCACACAGACTCAGCCAATTGGCTCGCCACTCGTCAGGAATATGCAGATCAATCTGTTAATTAGTTGCATAGAGTCATTAAGGCTGAGTTAGAACACATGGTTGGTACCCATGAAGGCATGTTAGCAGAACCTGGCGCACCAGGTCACTGGAGTCAACTGTAGCCCCAGGCTGCATTCCCAAACATACTTACATACTGTACATATAAATTAGTGTCATAAGCAGTTATTTTAAAAAAATTGTATATTTGGTTGATGTGTAAAATTATGAGTTTTACAAGGTATGAAAAAATAATGTTTAAAATAAAAAATACAATTTTATACCATGGAGGCATTTTGTTATGTTAGCATTAAAAGTGTAGTACTTCTAGTCAACAAATGGTTTTTGAAATGTTTTTATTATAACTTTTAGGTTTCATTCTAAAAATTTAATATGAAATTTGTGGATTCATGAATAAGGAGATTTACAATAAGCAAGATGAGTGCATCTAAATTTATAAAAATAGTTACATATTTATGCCATATTTTTTCTTCCCCCTTTTTTTAATGCCCCAATAGCTTTAAGCAATACAACCTGGCAGCTATGTGTTTATTTGACTGCTCTAAACCCAGAAGCAAAATATGCTGCTTGTCTGTTGTGGTTCTGAGCTCCAAATCATCTCTGAGGATTAAAGTATCTTTGATTTAGAGGAATTTAACCTAAATCAGTAGCAGTAACAACAGGTGGAACCAACTCAAAAAGGCTCAGATCTTCTGTTGTGTAACTCTGAAAGAAAATAAACCTTACAGACCTTGATCAAAAACTCAGTTTTGGAGGATAAGTGTTACTTAAACTGTCTTATCATTAACCTCCTTACTCTATCTTCACCTCCTCCTCTTCCCTTCATCTTCTTCCTCCCAAGGACTGTTGGGCATTTAGTCGCATTGCATATTTTAGCCTGCCATCTGGTCAGCCCTGCCTGGCACCACATGGGGCCTCCTATCCTCTCATATTCATATTCCACTAGCATATTGTTCCCACTGCTTTTGTACAGGATGGCCCCAGTGCTTCTTCATTTCTTTATTTATTTTTACAGAAGAGGCTGGCTAGCAAGCGGCACCCCCCCAGCCACCCCCCTTAATCGGCAGCTCTTCCAGTTGTCCTATCAAGTGTAACCTGGAGCCCCCTAGTAGAGCAATTAGAGCGGCCTCCCTGCCCACCTCTTGTAATGAAGCCCAGCACATTCTGGAATCTATAGCCCCTTTAGTCTCCCCTAATGGGACATCATTATTGTCAAAGAAACAATGTAAATGGAAATGAACATACTCATTAGCCAGTTGCAGGGAGAAACCTTTGCTGCTCTCAGCTTGCAACTCCTGCTACCAAACACACACGCATACACACACAAAAGTAAACCTCCTCCCCTTCAGCTGCTGCCGACTGATGCTCCAGCTTGCGTTATTCCTCTGGCAGCATGTTTGTTTGTGTGTGCACATGTGTGTACCAAGCAAGACAATGTTCATGTTTTTACTCAAGGTGAGAGGGGAATGGAATGAACATAGATAATACCATTATTGGCATTCACTCAGCATTTCTACTGATGTTAATTGCTACATGGGTTTGTGCCCGTCTTTGTAAGTGAAGTACACTCAAGTTCTCACCTCAGTGCTTCTTTTGCTTACCTGTCCCAGGGTACACCTGTGCAACGGTCCAGGTCTCTTTCCCCAACCAGCAGTGTGAGGGTGGGCAATGGGAGGAGAGTGGAAGCAGAACAAAGAATTCAAGACCTTGAAGAGCTGCTGCAACTGAAGGTAATTAGTACTTAAAATATATTGATTACTATATATTTTTGTCTTAACCTTTAATATGTTAATCCCCAACCTTTTTTATTACTTACTATTTAGCATTTTTTTCATGGCAGGTGACATTACTGACTTGTCTACTTTAATATTTAGTTCAAAGTTATCTTTTGAACTGTGAGTAGCACTCACATTGAACTTTTCACACAATAAGGCTCAACAACATGCCTATCAGAGCTACAGTATAAGATGCAGTGACCACTTCCAAAACCTGCTTGAGATTTTAGGTTCAGTTGCTCTGCAGCTGCTATCATCTCCTCCATGATCTTTTTGTTTTTTGCATCACCTTTCAAAAAGATATATGTTTATACATGCAGTTAGTGTGTAAAGGCAGTAAAACAGCAGGAGATGAGCCACTTTTAGTGAAAGTAGAAACATCAGGGTTTTTTTTTTTGTCCTCCTTAAGCAAATTGGCTTTTATACTCTTTTAACCTTTGAATGGCTTGTGATGTTCTTCCAACACTACTTTTCACTCTGGCCTCAAGAAAAATGTGGTTTATTTTTATATGTAACAATTTATTTTACCCTCAAACATTTTTTAGCAAACTACATTTTCTTTTTTGTGCCCTTTTAAAAAAAAATAGGGGTGCAACGATACAGAAAATTCACGGTTCGGTTTGATACTTTAGTCTCACGGTTCGATATTTTTTCGATATAAAAAAGAGAAATTTCCATGCCCCTTTTAACTTGTAATTTATTTATATTAATTATGAACATTTGTTTAACCTCAAAAGTACATTTTTTAATTAAATGTTGCTGAAACAGCAAGTTTCTCAGTGGACCTGCGCTCAAAAATACAGCCTAGGTGGAGTAGTCGAACACAGATCCACTGATCCTTTAACACAGAGCATCTTCAGAAGACATGCTGATAAAGTAAATTTTTTTAATCTGTATTGTTCCATACAGCACTGTTCGATACGGTTCGATACGGGTACATGTATTGTTGCACCCCTAATATGTATGTATATGTATATATGTATATGTTTATGTATATGTATAAGTATATGTATATGTAAATGTATTTCGCTGTGTTCTTTTCCAAAGGATGTGATGATTTTTTTTTTTTTTTTTTTTTGCAGATTGTGTTATTTTTTGGTATTTCCCTGAATTCCAATGTAACTACATTTTTTAAAAAATGTGTAATTAAATATTGAATAAGAATAAGTTCAAGAATTGAAAGCAAAATCTATGTTTCAACAAAAACAGATCAAAAAATGCTGGTGCTTTTCTTCATTCTTCTTATCTTTGCAGTTGACCAGTGAGTGGATTGTTAATCAAAGGTCATCTCCATTTGAACACAATTCACAAAACGCATTAGGCATCATTTCCTTGTCAGATGTGAAGCACCTGAATTACATCACTGGCAGACACCTAGACAGATGATGCTCAACATGAATTCAGACAACATGCATGACTGTCTTAGTTAATGGTGCCATTTACTTGTCTTTGTCTACCAGTTGGAGAAGCATTTAGTGGAGGTATGCACAGAAAAATGTAACCACGTTAATGAGGGCATTCGTTCAGAGACTGATTGAGGGGTTTTATCTTGTGCGAGATGGCCTCCATGAGATCTTACCTTCATCCTCTCATATTGGAACTCTTTGTTCCTTCAATTGTTCTACCTCCTATTTTGTCAAGTTTTCTTCTACAAAATCACCATCAAATTGGCAGCCATAACCTTGATGTTTGACCATAACAGCAACAGGAAACAAACAATTCTCTTAAAGTGTCCTTTTTTTCCTTCTTCTTCACACTTTATAGTAAAAAGTAGCTGTTTTTGTGTAATTATTTTTCAGCTTGATCGTCCACAGATGTGTATTCTGGCTGAGTAAGGGGGTGTATTGATTGGTGGGCAAGGGTCTGATGACCAGAGCTCAGCTGCCCAAGGGGGAGCTCTATAAGGAGCCTGGGAAGCCATGATGTGGCTAATACCCTGCCACTTGCTCACTTCCACCCGCCCCCCTACTCCTCCTTCAGTCAGCCACAACTCTTCTGTGTCTTCCCTCAGCTCCTAGTTCCACCAGTTAACACTGCTCTGGTCGGGTCTTTCATTAGGGCTTTATTTTTGAGAGAGCGGGGGCTGCTTGAAGGGGGGCTAGGATGTCTTTCAGATGTCCTCGGTGAATAATCCACACAGGGGAAAATCCATACTTGTCACATTGGCAGCATAGATGTGCATTGCATATGTGTACGTGCACACTTGTTGTGGGTCCAGCACATGTTTGTGGTTCACTATGTTCTCTTTGTCCTTGTTAATAATAACAGGGCTGAGGGCTTGCATTTCCCTCTCTGCAGGGTAGCCGTGTCATATCAACAGTAAACAAGCTCCTTCCCTTCAGAAAACACTCGACAACTCTCGCTATCGCTGGCCACTCAAGCAGAAACCTGTCCTGAAATCTTCCATTCACGTTTTGCTTTTCTTTCTCTCTCTTTCCTCTCTTTCCAATTTCTCTTTTTTCTGTCTTTCTTTTCCCTCCACTTTTATGAGATGCTTTCTTCATTTCTTTATACTCCTTTCACCTCTGTCTTGTCGGTTGAAAGTTGTATTATTTTCCTCATTGCCCTCACTGTTAAGGTCAGTGTGTTAGGGAGGAGGGTTAACGCTGACAAGAAAAATCTATATGTTCTTCCCCTTCCCCTTTTTTAAAGCAGGAGCCCAAAACTTGCTGTGTTTTAAAAGATGTCAACAACAGTGTCAGCAACAAACCCATGGATAGAATCCCCACATGAAAACACTTGCTGGTCATCAGCTGGTAACTCCAGCGAGTTTCTTGGCTGAACTAAAAATACGAGGGTGTGTGTGTGTGGCACCACTGACCTGTCATTTAATTGACCTATTCATTAAAAATATTCCACAAGTACGAGTGGGGACACTTTTCTGAGAGTCTAATGAATCGTTTTACGAGTTTAAAAACAAACTGAATTATGTGATGAGACCTTTTCAGCTAAGAGAGTTTTTTCTCTTCAAAAATATACTTTACTAAGAGACATTGTTTGTTTTTTATTTGTCTTTAATCTGTGTGAAAAATGTAAGCAGTTTTTCCCAGATTTCCTGCTCAACTGTATGCATTAATGCACCTGAATCTGAGCCACTTGTTTTATTTAACTTTCGCAGCTTTTAAGAGAAAAACAATTTTGTCTCTGTTCGTCGTAGACTGAGGAGAATGAAGAGCTGAGGAAAGCTCATAGTAAACGCCGTGAACGCCTGTGTTTGATTCAAGCCAACTACAAGAGAGTCAGAGATCAACTGAAAGAGATGGAGAAGTCCAGTGGCTTGTGAGTATACAATTTTTAAAACCATACATACTCAGTAGCATTAAGTAAGAGGCTTTTCAAAACACAAAATGTAACCTTGTATGTAAATTCCTATGTGAAATACAATGCTCTGAAACCCTTTGCAAATTGTCTTAGGGCTCCAATGCTCTCCACATGTTGTCTGACAAGATCTGAGTTCTGGATTTAGCAATGTAGGAGAAATTTCTTCCTTTGCCTTTGAAAAGCTCAGAGGTTTTAAGCCCAGTCAATTTGGGCCGTTTTGTGCCAAGTGTATGTGTGCTTCTGCGTCTCTTCTCCCTCAGCGTTCATTAAGATGTGAGAGCCAGAGGCTGGAGGTGTCTGGTCCTTCGGGTGCAAGGTGTTTGAGAAGGCATGTGGAGGGAGGAGGGGATCGGTCCGTTTCCTGCTTCAACCTGTTATCTTCACCAGAAAACCACAGGATTTTACTCAAAGTAGAAAATGTGCTGGAAAACTATCATTAACATATGGGTCTCGTTTTCTCTTTTGTCTCCCTGACTTTTCACGCTGTATTATTTTTTCATCCATTTTTCTCATCTGTAACCTGTTGTCACCGAGGCCATTTAAAGCACAGGTAAAGGTGCGTGCATTTGGTGGCCATGGGGGAGTAAAGCATTAACTCTGTCAGCTGTTTTCTCTCTGGGTTAATTAAAGAAAACAGCAGTGCAACGAGAACCCGTGTGAAAGTGGAGTGAGCGAGAAAGCATGTTCAGCCCTGGGCTTGACTCGGCTCATGTTAGCTCAGCACAGCTCAGTAGCATGTGTCTGGGACGGTGAGAGCAAAGACAGAGATGTAGAGAGAACTGCAACACCGCAAAACACTTCTATTACGCATTTTAACAGGTTATCAGAGGAATTCTCTGTCTGCTGAAGCAGTGTACTTTGTGTATGCATAACAACTTTGATTAAGTGAGAAAAAAACACTGGTGTTCAGTATAAAGAGACAAGGTGTTTACTTTTATGTAAGTAAGTAAGTAAGAGTTTTTATGTGTATTTCATGAACTATTTGACATGGAATTGGTGTATTGAGAAGCTTTGCCCTAATCAGTTACAACCTTTCATTGCATCAGCCACTCACTCAATGTTATGATTTTCATATTCATTTGGCATTAGGTGCCTTCCCTAAATAGCCATTAAACCCACTGGGGTAGTGCTAGCCTAAATAAGAGACAATAGAAAATGATTTAAAAACTCCCATTAGTGCGAGGAAATCAGGGCCCTAACAAGTCAGCTGGGATGAACGTAGTCTCATTGCATTTTGAGCTTGTTAGGGATCTTCCTGAAGCTACCCTGCTGTGTTGTTGTCCTTTTGGAAAGATGCAAAAATATATTTGTTCCCCTTTTGTGTTGCAAGACCAAAAGGTAAAATGGTTTGTCTGTTCATCCTTGTTTGTGTACTGTTGCCTTCTGCCTCTAGATAAATCTAGTGTCACCCAAAAATGTTGCCTTCCTGAGTTACTCACCTCGATAGATTTTTTGCACCCTCAGGAACCAGAAATGCAAGACTTGACTATGAGCCTTTATAGGAAATGGTCACTGACTTTGAAGGCTTCTGAGAAAACAAAAAAAAAAAAAAAAAAAACCTTTAATTATTATTACAGCTTAGTTTGGGGAGGGTGGGCTTGGATGATGCTAGGGTACACGCTTTGAGTGAGGCTCCTTGACTTATTTGTAGACATCCAACACTGGGATATCAGATTATTTTTAATTATTTATTGCAGCCTGCGTTACACATATGCAAAAATATATTTTTGATACTCTTTAAGCCAGGTTAAATTCTGTTTTTATACCTTGCAGTTTTGTTTCTCTTGTGTAATTTATCTTGTCTCATTAGCAACTTATGGTGTCAAACTCAGGTACTGAGTGATGTCAACAGCATATGTAACCAGTCCCACCCAGAAAACAAATATCAGCCAATCACAAGGCAGATAGCAAACCATCAGTATGCAGGCAGTGTGTAGTTGATCAGTCCCATTGAAACCTCTCTGCCATTCACCATTAGTGTATCATCATATTTTCTTAAAACGGTGTGAAGGAGAGAGGAAAAAAGCCAATTTCTTATTTATATTAGAGAGGGGAAAGTTTTTTTTAATCAGACTAGGGATGATGGGGTGAGCAAATAAAATTAAAGGTTATTAAAGCATCCGTACACTGATCAAAGTTGCGCCCATAAACAGATTCCCCCTGATTCAGAGCAATTAGCCGCAGCGGTGTGGAAAAGTTCTTTCTATCTCCTCCTGCTTAATAATGGAAACTAGAATACCATTGGGGGGAACATGCACTGAGGCTAGAAGAAGATAGCTCTCTCCTGGCTCCATGTTCAACAGCTTTTAAGCCCACTGTAAACAAATTAAATTTTATTCAGTTTTACCATGACTTTAGAATGCCTCTTACACATTCTTGTTATAAATGTAGCTGGTACACAACATACCTTTAAAGTCACATGAAGAGAATTAAAACAAAACTGTGAATAAATATAGATATTATAGGTGATGTTTGTGTGCTTGCAATAGACCCGTTTTCTTCTTCTTTATTCTCACCAAGTATTGAGATTATCAAATACATAGCTTTTGATTCTACCAAACGAAACCAAGCATATATGTGGCTATAAACAACCACACTCATACACTACATAGTTGACTTCAAATTGCTCACGGGGCTGTTGTGGTATTAAAATGAAAACATTTTCTAATACGCTGAACCCTCCAACTCCCAAGTACCAGGGTTTCACTAGTGTTAGCATAGCATGAAGGCATCCACAAAACCAATAAATGACCACAGGAAAAGGAGACCTCTGCAATACCTGTGACCCTCACAATCCATTTTCACACTTCTGTCACATTGATTAGGTGAAAAAAGAAGGAAACTGGTGTGTGTGTGTGTGTGCATGCATGCGTGCGTGTGTGTGTGTCTTCTACTTTTGTGATTTGTGGATTTCTCTCTAAATCCTGTTTTAGTTTGCAAATGAAACACTAATTGGAATTGAATATGTAGCGCTTAGGCTGATTGATGAGTTCGATGTATGCAGAGCTGCGGTTGGAAGGCATTAAATGTGTGTGTGTGTGTGTGTGTGTGTGTGTGTGTGTGTGTGTGTGTGTGTGTGTGTGTGTGTGTGT
>NW_013953311.1:13722-47748 GCF_001266775.1 Austrofundulus limnaeus
GTGTGTGTGTGTGTGTGTGTGGAGGGGTATGAGTGTGTGTGTGATTTGGGGGTTCCATGGAGGCAGCGGCTACCGAGCACAAAGTGTCATTAAGTATTCATAAGTGAGGTGTAGACTTTTGAATGACCTCGTTCGCAAGTGTGTTTTTGCCACTATTTACATTTGCATGGCACTTAGGGAATGCTCCACTGCCCTGCCACACAGGCAGTGCCCTGAGCTTTAAACAAACATGCATAAGAGTGTACATGATTTGCCACAAAAATGTCAAAGTCAAGGCTGCTCATTTGAATACTGCTAAATATTGCTGAAAAACAAAAAAACAGAGCGAGAATAAGGGGTTTCTTTACCCCCATGTGAGTTGCCAAAGGCAGTGAGGTGATGTACAGTACCAACAATTTTCCCTTGTTATACATCTGCGTTCCTTGTAAGTGTGTGTGGTTGTTTGTTCAGTTTTTATCTCAGCATTTGCTTGTCTTCATCTTTGATTCTTTTTTATATTCTGTATGGTTCCATGTGCATGTGCATGTCCAGGTCAGGTGGAAAGATACAGCGTGCAGAGCTGTGGCAGCTACGACAAGAAAACAGTGATGCTGTGTGGAATGAGCTGGCCTACTTTAAAAACCTCACCAGAAAACTCTCCACTGAGAAGTAAGTGACCCGCATTTAAAATCACCTGTTTGAAAAATATGTACAGTAGTGGCATTGGGTAATGTCGTTTATGCATCAATGTTGGCCTAAAACATGTTTTTTTCTTTCTCGAGTGCATGCAGAGACACACATACAGTGCTGTTGGATGTTAACATTTGGGTTTGCCCTTCCTAGCTTCACAGCATCCATCTAGTCTGCTACATCATTATGAGCCAGCAGGGGCAAAGGCAAGATCATTAGACTCTACTCATTTGTTAAACAGGCTGTCCAGATTTCACATGTGAAATTACAGGAAATAAAGTCACAGTTCAGGAACACTTTTTGTCTCTTTGTAAAAGTAAAGTTCTGTATATTCCAAACTAAACATCTGCTTTGTTGCTAGTGTTAGTTTTTATGAGAGTTCATGTTTTAGTAATCTTGTCAACTTAGTAAATCTAGAGTTTTGTTATAAAGTTGGTAATTTAAACCCAGACAAAATTTTGTATATGAACAACTGTAACTACCACAGGGTGTTGTGAAAACCCACTAATAATATTTATGTCACACAGACCATAACAAACTTTTGTGTACCTACAGGCAAAAAATGATAAAACTTTTGTCATAGTCTTTATTGAAAGTGCTGCTTTCATTTATTTTTATTTGTGTGGCAATATTTTACTTCTCTTTGTCTGCCTTTACTCCTGATTTTATTTTCATTCTTCAAGTTGTAGTACCCAGCTGTAGCCATATACTGCTTGATCTGGAGAAGAATTTGTAACTGTACCTCAAACAATGACCCTTTGTGATACCACATAAAACTTGGCCTAAAGCTACAGTCTACTTCTTTCCTCCACCACTCCCCCCTACGCTATCACCTCTTTTCACCTCTTCCCTTCTCTACTCTGTGCCTGTGTACCCTCCTCTTTCTGTCTTTCTACTTGTCTTCCCAGTTGCCTCCCTCTGGCCCTCTGTGATTCTGCAGTAGGTTGAGGCCAGAATTATGGTACCCACCCTCCCCCCACTGCTTTCCCCTCTGCTCACCCCGCTGCCCTGTCCTACTAATCCCAGCTGAGCTCATTATGATATAGCCCGGCTGCCTCTCTCCGAGCCTGAGCTGTCCGAGCTAATTACAGGCTAGCAGCCCTTGTGCCGCCGATGCTGCCTGTTAAGGGATGTCCGTCCGCCTGCCTGCCTGACCACGACTAGAACTGAGTAGAGCCGAACTCTTGATGGTCTGAGGGTGGGGTACATCAGGGTAAATAGACAACAGCAGACTTGCAGGGTCCTGCAAGGAACTGCTTGAAAAGCCACAAGGGATGAAGAGCAACTGGCCTGTTTCCTAGCTGTGTAACTGACCTGTATGTTGAGGTCACTGATGATCCCCTTTATTTGCCCCTGACTAGCTCCACCTCATTTCTTCATTCCTGGCCCCTGGACTTCTCCTTACCATGGATGGCTGGTGTAATGTAAAGCTGGCTGAGAGAAGACTCACCATTCCAAACCCACAACTTCTTTTTCAAACCTCACTTGGTATTTCAGTATAGGAATCTTTTTTGGCTGTGACCAATCATGAAAGCTTCACTTCCACCAAATCTGTCACTGATCGACCAATCGCCTGCTTGGTGGACAATTAGGTGGACATAAATTTGGACCTCTTTGAGAAAGAATATGAGGATGATGGTGCTCAGTTCTAATGGCTGGGTAACTCCATAGATGAAGGGGCTCAGCCCTTTTTGGCACCTTGTAAGGTTGTCTTCCATGAGGTGTGCAAGTAGGCAGAAGCCAGACTAGCCATTGAGTGATTTGCATCACAATATGACAAGGGTGAGAAGAGGAATTTATATGATGGAAAAATTCTGTCGTCTTGTCAGATTCCAACAAAGCAATTCATACCCTCTATAAAATGTTACTGAGACAAGTCCTTTTGTCACAGAGTGCTCTGGGGCTTGCTTTGTGCCTGTGTCATGGACTTGACAATGACTGGAGAGAAATCACTTGGACACAACTTGTCCAGCTTGCCAGACCAGGAAAAACAGACCATCATGGATTCCCTGTTTGACCTGTCACAGTCTAAAGAGCTGTTTGGAGAGACAGTCACTGCCATGCAGCAAACCAGTAACCTGAGGAAGGAGTAGACCTCTGCCACCCACAGTCTCTGCCAGCTCATCAAGGCTTTGTGGCTATGGCAGCAATGACTACTGGTTTATTTAAACAAATTTCTGATGAATGCATCCAGTAAAGAGGAAGCAGAGATGGATGCACGGAACATGTTACACAGATTTTGCAGCCGTGGTTTCAGCATAACATAGGCCAATTGTGTTTTGGTTCCTACAAAGAACATAGAATATTTGGGCCTTGAAAAAAAAGTGTTATTTTTCCGAGCTTTTCTGACAAAAGAACAAGTGAAGAAGTTTTGTCAGCATCTCAACCTGTTCTGTAGGGAAAACTGGGTCTCATTGAGCCTGCACGCACTTCACATAGCTGATGGCCTTAGTAATTTCTGTAATTCTTCCGGAGCTGCTGAGGATGCTGTAGTTTCAACATTGGGTCTCTTCTTTGCAGCTGAATGTGGTGCTCATTCTTAAGATGTCTCCTAAATGTTTGCTCATTCTGTGGTACTGGAGAGATCTAGATATGTTCACCAAGGGCCTAATTACCATCTCAGAAATGAGGGGGACAAATTGTGGGAAATGGTTCAGTTGATCTGCGTTCGACTACTCCACCTAGGCTACATTGTCGAGCGCAGATCCACTGAGAAACTTGCTGTTTCAAGCAACATTTAATTAAAAAATACTTTTAAGGTCAAACAAATATTCATATTTAATTTCAATAAATTTCAAGTTAAGAAGAGCATGGAAATTTCTCTTTATTTGTATCGAAAAGAATATATAGAACTGTGAGACTAAAGTGTTTTTTTAACCTGTTTGGAAAATTAGCTGAAGGGAGCTATTAGGATTGTTGAACACTAATCAAAACCCTTTAAACAAAACTGGTTTGATTATCTGCAAAACTGTCTTGTTTTTACTGTAGTTGGTGTGTTTTTAAAGTAGTGAACAAGAAACTCATGTGTCAAGGAGTTAAAGCTTGATTTTCCCTTGACCATACTGTATTTTTTAAACTTGTGAAGGTTATACAAGATAAGTATTTGCAATGATCTACTAATGACTCATTAACGCATGGCAGCTGAAAAATTTAAAGCTTTAAATTCCAAATGGCAGGCTTTCAGAAGACTCTCTTTAACTGGTCATTTTCTTTCTTTGTTGTTGTAAGCAAAGATGTTTTCTCACCTTCTTCAGAAACAGCACATGAAAAACACATTGCTGATGCCCAGATGACCATTTCCCACAATGAATATTGCTGTGATAATCCCTTCACTGTGGGTCCCCACAGTGCTAAAAGAACATTATCAAATCCTGACCCACCTTCCTATCTCTAAACATTTAAAATAGATTGAAAAGCAAGGTGAATCTGGTATTTTCCCCCCCACTCTTTCATGTGATAAACAGACACCCTGTGTCTCAGTTTGATAACTTAAAATGAGTTAGAAGCACAGAATTTTAAGCTTTAAATAATTTTTCTCCAGGTGATGTCAGGATTCTAAAATATCATTAAAACATCAAGATGTGGAAAATGTTAAAATCAGTATTTTTAACATTGCACTTACACTAACTTTACCATGAATTCAATTGTTTTTGCATTAGAGGATCACTGTTGAGTTGTTACTTTTCATATTGCCAACTGTTTGTTTGTACTTACTCCTTACTCTATGTAACCAAGAACTACCGGTAACCGAGTCTTGCGTAAAGAGCCAACCAGACACTCTTTAAAATTTCAAAACCTTTTAGTCTCTCTCTTTTTCTCTTTTTTTTTTTTTTGGACTTTCAAGGCAAAAGCCACAAATAAACTAATTGACACCAAGAATGATTTTTTTTTTAAGTTGTGGTATATTGTTGGCAAGCAGCTATGTGCAGAGTAGGGCAGAAAAGTTGCAGTGGGATCATTTTATCTGCCTCATTATGCATCTGTCTTCAGCAGTCCTTGTCCGTTCTTGTTAATTGTTGTTAAAGGTCTGTTGGTAGAAAGAGGCAAAGATTATTTAGGCCCCATAAACAGAATAAACACACGCAGTGCACCCTCAGACTTGAGATAGCATACTCAGACGACATCAAAGCATAAATTAAATAGCGATTTACTGGGGAAAAAGCCTTTGAGATCATTTGCACGGCTGCTCTGGAGAGAGTGACCATTATGGATGTGAACCTCCCCAATAAGCGACGTTGACTCTAATTAAGTTTAATAAAGTTGGCCCTAATGTTCCTCATATTCCACCATTTCTTTTCTTTTCATCTTTATTTGCTAAAAGGTATTAGAAGTAATGAGAGTCTTTTGCCCTTTGGACCAGGACTTAGTTGGAGGTGGGACACAGTTTTACACGCATAAAATACACTTATACACAAACAGAATGATTTATGCATGTTTCTAAATTAGGCAACTAAGTTTTTTTCCCTCATTAGTTATTTGGGAGATCATTTACCACTTAAAATTAAAAAAATAACATAACTTTACTCTTTGCAAGTAATTATGATCTTAACTTCAGTGTGGCATCAAGTTATGTTAGAAGGCATATAATGAGCTCAAATTCAATTATAGCATAAAGTTAAAAAAGTGCTCAATTTACTCATATTTAAATTGTCTTTAGTGGATGAAATTGTTTATAGATTTATAAGTATCCCTCCTTGAGTTTCATCTGTTGCATACAGTACAACATTCTAATCTTTTTATTTCATGTTTGGACACAACGTTATGCTGCTTTAAAATGAAAAGGTTCAGTTTATTTTTTGTAGTACTAATAAAACAAATATTTTGTTTAAGCCTTCTGTTTTTGACTTATAGTTGGAGAATCTAGTTTCTTAAGACCCACTGTTTGCCCCTGTTGCTGCACTGCCCTCTGTTAAAATACACCATGGAGTATGTTAACTCCTGCAGTTACCATTTCTGCTGACAGCAGTGATTTATCCACCCAAATCTGTCCATGAGTGAGTAGACTTCTATCCCAAGTTTAACCGTGGGGGAATCCCTCCACATCCTCCCAAAACAGATTCTTACCCTAGCGATAAAAATGCCAGTAGCATTTTTGCTTTTTTGTATCCCTCACCCTCTGAGCTTTTATGTGCAGTGTAAAAACAGGAGAGGATGGTTTGTGAAACACAATGGCTGTAGCAGATGTGTTGTACACCCTAGTGAATGACGGTGAGCAGTTTGTGCTTTAAGCTGTGTTCAGCACAGGTGGAGATGAGTTCAAATGACGTGGAGTGGATGGCTCAGGGCAGAAGTTGAAGCACTGCATGAGAGCAAAAATGTTTATTAAAACAGGGGCAAAAGAGCAGCAGGAGACAAAGTAGAGCACATCATTACCAAATAAATGACCTAGCTGTTGCCTACTGTTTCTGATGACCACCTATTTTTTATGGATTCAAATTTATACCTTGAGCGAAAGCACCAAGTTAAGAATAAACTGAAAATTGCTTAGTTATTCTCATCTGACATATTATCCTTTGTCTTAAGAACGGCCAGCTGCAGTTTGATTATCTAAATCTGAACTCCAGCTCCTGTTGAGTGGACATAAGTTGATTACTAATGTGGCTTGCAATATTGTCCAAACATATCTTTCTTTTTTGACACATTAAAATCAAACTTGATTTTTAAAGAAACACACTACTAAATTGTTTTATGCTTGTTTGGTCACATATGTTAATTTTTGTAATATTCATTCACAAAGACAAAAAGCAAACACTTTTCACTTCCAGGAACATGATTATAAAAACACAAATACAAAGTTTTAAATGTATTTGCTTGGAATTTAAAATAATAGATTGAAATACATGATAAATGTAATATTTTACATTTTACAGAGTTGATTTATGCAAAATGAAACCTGTTATAAACTGTGATTTATGCAATTTTACTTCAAACCAAAGTAAGTACAGCACTAACATCACCACTAGCAGAGCTCAAAAATACAACAAAACACCAACCAAATACATTTAAATTTCCACATTATTTTCATTTAAAATAATTTATTTTTAATTGACCTTTTGCATATTAAAAACATGTATTATTGCTATAAGAACGTCTGTAGTGTTGACATTTCGACATTATTTGCTAACAAAGCACTCACTACAGCCACTGAGTGTTGTTGTAAATGAGAGTTCAATGGTATTCCATCTTTCAGAGTGTTATGTTGGGAAACTAGTACCCTTTCCTAGTGTGCTCCATTTGAAATGCAATCTCTTTCCTGTTTGAGAAACAGTGAGAAAATCCAACAAAAGCGAATATTTTGTACATGAATTTTGGTGTAGCATCAATACTATCAACATCTGAAAAGGCATAAAAGAGAAACATGAGATGGAACAGGCTCTCTCTGCGACTGTATATTTCAGCTCTCTGGTCCTATTACCAGCTTGGACACATAAGGCACTGTCGGTGTCTCATCGACTTGAGTTCATTTATGGAGGAAAATCTATACAGAAGCGACACATATCCATCTGCTTTCCTGCCCCTCGGGCGAGAGCCATTGGTGTACTTATTCAAGCCACATCTAGGAATTAGACCAGGCTGCTGGACTGTGTTGGCTTCATTAGTTATTATTTCCTTTTCTTTTATGTCCCATGACATTTTCTAGGCAGAAGCACATGAAGAAAATTAAATAGGTGGAGTCACACTGTAAGTTAAATGATACTTGTCAATGTTTTTACTGACCACAACTACTGTTTTGTAGCCCAAGCGCATTGCGATGGAACATGCGTTAAAAAGTCAGTCAAACTGAAGAACTGTCTTTTGTAATGGGGTTAAATATGGGAAGAATGTCACTAGAATAGTTGGAGTTTGATTCTTGTGTTTTTCTTTGACTCCATGGAGCAGAGGGGAGGGAAATTAGGTGTGTGTTTCAGGTGTGGTTGTCTCAGTGGGCCTGTGTATATCCTCAACAGACTACAGTTGGGGCCTAATAATAGCTCGAAAGTGCAAAGACTAGAGCATGGCTCCACATAATTAGCCTTTAGCAGGAATCAAGCTAATTGCAGAAAGGTAATTGGGTACACTTTACTGCCTGTTTGTCTAAGGCGCGCGCGCGCACACACACACACACACACACACACACACACACACACATGCACAGAGTACTTTCCTACCTTAACATTTCATGTTTCTTGTCACTTTGATTTCCAGATGACTAAAAAGAATTTTAATTGTTTGATCCATTTAGCATGAAAAAAAAGTGTACAAAAGTTTTTACAATAATGATTTTCTTTTTACTGGAATAAAGCTTGACGTGTGGAAATTGTGAAAGAAAAGAAATACAATTTTAGTGCTGCTGCTTTTGTCCACTTTGTGTATTTGTGGTTGATTTTTTTCCCCATATACCCTCTTTTAAACGAACAAAATATCTATTTTATCACACAGAAAATGTAGACAGAATGTGGTGAAATAGTTTATTTATGCTAAATATAATAATATGTAAATATATTTATTTTCTTTCCTGTTTTAAGTTTTGCTTTTGTCCTATAAAACACTTTGAAATGCTCCTCTGAATAGTGCAACAAGAATTAGAGCTGTTTCTCACTTTCCAAAACATTTACCTTATTTATCACTGATTTTTTTCTTTAAAAATGATTAATTATAGAAAAACACACATTAGTAAGCCTCTAAATGTGAGTTTAAATTTGATTAGTGTAACAATTGTCTGAAGAATGTTTACACAGTACGTATGTCTGCAGAGCTGGCCTGGAGGAGGAACTGGACATGCTGCGAGTGCAGGCTGCAATGGACCGGGCCACAGTAAAGGAGCTCCACATGTGTCTCACGAATGATCATCAAGGTAAACCTTTTTTATTGTCAAGGTTTCAGGGAGAGGACAGCTACAGTAAAAATAAATAAATACAATTAAACCATATTTTTTTCCTGCAGTTTTTTTTTTTTTTTGTCCTTTAGTCTGGAAATATAAACTTGCAGCAAATCTCTACAATAAGTTGTTTTACACAAGCTGTTAAAAAAAACAACTAGGTTCCATCTCTGGCAGTGGACAACTGCATGTCGCCTCTGGGAAATGTGCATTGAAGAGAATTAATAACACTACTCCCAGTGGAATTACCAGAACAATTCAATTAAGATTTTATCAACTTCTGGCAAATTGACTTGGAGATCAAATGGTGTCCAGCTTGTCTGCATACATCATCCTCAGTGTTTAAAAGTACATCACTTTTAATCCAACCTGTGACATTGTCTAATACTGAGCACTTTAACCAGTGGCCATAATTAATTAGTTCAATAACAGATCTCCTCTAGATTACTTTCAGTTTCTTCACAGCCGGTATCTGTTGGAGATGCAAGCATGTGATTTAAAGGATAACACTAATTAAAATACTGGATTTGTTCCCATTGATGGTCTTGTTAGGAAATCTTCTTGCATTTGCACTGACAAGTAATCACTCAAAGTGTTGCACAAAAGCCTTTATTGTTCGACTCATATTATTTTATGTTTAAGTTGTCAAATAAAAGATATTTTGGCAAATAAAATAAGCATTTTTCATTAATATGCCTCTTGTATTAGATAGTTTTTGTACTCTAAATAAAGCTTTTGCTTCAAACCTGAAAATGAGGACTCCTGTGTGAAATGAAAGTGTGAGAGGCCACAGTGTAGAAGAACTCATGTGACCCAATCAAAAAAAGAGGAGAGCTGAAGAGCTGACACCAAGATCACACTAACAAAAGGGGGCAGATGAAAGGAACACGGCTTTTGAGCTGCATCCTATGAGGAGACACGGGAGGGACGTTAATGTATGCGGCAGTGCCAGAACCTCCTTCATTGGCAGGTGACTGGGGAGTCACCACGTCTTCTTATCAAGGTAGTGCTGAGGTGCCAACTCCCATGCCACTCGTGCTGAAGCTGGATAATTGTCTCTCAACCTGGTTATGTACCCAATGAACACAGCAGCCCTCCTGTCCTATTTGGTGCTCCGTGTGATTTAATGTGACACATAAGGAAGACAAAAGGGCAGGCTAATTCAATGTAACAAACTTTCCTGGGCAAGGCGTCAATGCAAAGCAAGAGAGCAGCAGCTCTTTTACAACAGAGCCCGCTCTCTTTCTACTTTCTCCATCAATGGCTTTTTTTTAGCTCATTCTCAACAAGATCAACTGACCTGAAGAGTCAAGGTCCTGAATATTTGATGTTCTCAACTCATTGTACAAATTATTTTGGTCGTCTTGTCATGAAAGTTTAACAAGAGAGAGCGAAAGGCAAAAAGTTTTATATTGTTTTGCATTGCCCTTTGCCCATAGGTGAACAAAACATGTTAGCAGATATTGTGTGTCAGATAGTGACACCATAGCTTGTAGAATTGTGTGTGTGCGTAATATTTCTGAACTCGTGTGTTTTTACTTGGGTTCTGCTATTATAAAACCTAAATCACATGTTTGCCAATGCCATCATTGAAGTTTCCAGAATAAAGCAGCATGTGTTTTTTTCTGTGGAGATTAAATGTCCTTAGAGGAAACACCATGGACTACAAAGCAGTGCAGCCTGGGGCTGTGTGTTCACCTGGGAATCGAGCACTGCTCTTGGTTTGTTTAAGATCCCTAGAGAGAGGTTGCACATAGTAAGTACTAGCTTGTGCTTTTGAACAGTGTTTTTCTATTTCCTTGCGGACGACTGAATAAAACACATTTTTTGTTAATCTGGAGTAAAAAAAAGAGTTGTTTGGTAAAAATTTTCCAAACAGGAGGGGAATTTTACCTGTTCAAATCTTTGAACAAAAATAGCATTTGTGCTGTGATTGACAAAAGAGGAGAAAAAATTAAACCAGACCTCACAAAAGAAATTAGACCCTACTAATGGTAATTGATTTAATGTATCCTTTTTATTATTATTCCATTGATTGACTCACCTGATTTTGACACAGTGTGTCACAATAACAAGCTTTGTTCCTCTTTGCAGAATTGCTTCAGCAAATGGCAGAGGAGCAGCGGGTCAAAAGCAGCACTGCGATTAAGGCTTCTCTTTCTTCAGGCCGAATGGAACAGTCATTTAAAAAGGTACGGCACTATGCCATCACTAAGTGCTCCTTGTCATTATCAATAATAGAAACTTGACAGATGCATCTCTAGTGAGATCTCGATTGAAAATTTTGCTTTTGCTCTTTCAGGTATTTCTTTTTCCACTTTGTAGTCACTTCAAAGCCAAGTGTCAGCCTGAAAGTTGTACTTTTGTATTTACAAAAAAATATATATAAATAGTGACAAATATATTCTCTTGAAAATGGTACTTTAATGTGAATCGTATGTTAGAGGTTGATTTTTTACACATGCGTTGCTTCATTTCAGCTTTCATGACAGCAAATCATCAGGAATGAGAATCGTCATCTAATTTTGTTTGAAAGGTATCAGGCTACACCAGCAGGCAGTGTGAGAACCAAATAAAAGGGAAAAAATTGCCTGGAGGCACAAACCCAGCAGGCAGCCCCTGTTCTCTTAAACAGTTTCCATTGAAGATCTAACAAAAAGACTAAGTGCTCCTGGTTGCTGTCTAGTTAAAGGAGCTCAGGGTAAAAGGGGTGCCAGTCAAATGTCCATAGCCTCGAGGGAGAGGGAAATCACTGATATTTTATGTCACAAGTCAAATCAAAAGTGGCCTTTCTCAAAAAAAATACTAAAATCCTGAAGATCAACAAAATAGGGTTAATTCTGATGCATAACCACTTCTACTGTAAAACATATTGTGAAAGAATATATTATTTCTAACCCTGTTTAATACTTCCAGACTGAGCAGTTGGAGCAGAAAATACTGTCACTGGAGGAGCAGACGGACAGGTTGAGAGAAGAGAAAGAACGGTTACTACAAGCCAACGAAGACTTGGCCCAAAACTGCTGCAGACTCCAAGCCTCCATGAATCATCTGCGAACACAGGAGGCTGTCCTGGATGAGGCGGCCCGTGCCCAGGCCCTGGCCCAGGAGGATCAACACTGTGGTGAGATCGTGGCTCTAGAAGTCCGGCTGGCCACGTCTCAAAAAGAGATTACCAAGCTTCATCATCAGTTGCTCAAGCTGAGACAAGAGCTGGGGATTGTCAGAGCAGCCAGGGACTTCTACAGGAATCGTGCAGCAGGACCTGTACGGGCATCTGGGATTGCTAACGGCATTAGCGGCAAGGTCAAATTCAAGACAGCCAGACACAGAGGTCTTCTACACCAGCGCAGCCACCGAACAGTCAGCTCCAATCAAGCCATCAGCTGGCAAGGCCGCAGCCCCAGTCCCACTAAGGACGAGTGGGAGGACATGAGTGTAGATAGGTAATGATGCACACGCACACGCGCAGACTCATTCTCTTCCAAACCCCTCATTATTTTTAGGAGCTAAGAACTGAGAGGAAGGGCTGGCTGAATTGTGGGGGTATGGAGCATCAAGGGGACAACGTGCATATGCAAAAGTGTAAGCAAATGGGTGATTGAATTTCATTGTCTGTCTAGTTGGTATTCAGGAGCCAAAAGAAGAATGTGAGCAAGAATGATAGAGAGAGAAGGAGAGAGGAGGGAGAATCTACTGTCAGATCCTTTGAAATATCCTGGGACGACTTGCTTGGAGCTTATTGACTGAAATTTGCATGCAAAATTAGCCACCTCTCTACACAAAGTTGAACGGATGCCAGAAAAGCCCAGGGATAAGGGGGCCGCCAAAGCCTTGATACCTTCCAGTGATGCCATTTTCATGAGCTAGTCACGCTACCCCGAAATTGACAGTTTGGCAGTTTGATTTAATTTACTGGTTCTTTGCATATTTACAAACCCCCCTGACGGCACTAAGGATCCCACTGCAAGGACCCACCATTTATACATACACAACCATATATGCTTGTAAGCCTATCACACCTTGTGTCTAGTTATGTTGGTTATCTTGTGGCTTGTCAGTTTGTGTGAATGTGTGTGTGCGCGCTGTTCTTATTTCCTCCAGCCACCCCTTAACCACCTCCCAACACACACATACAGACCCACACTCCTCTCTTTTCTGCTTGCCTTAATTTGGTTAGATAAATTTTGAATGACCCGACTTGAATCAGTACCAGATGTCTACAAGCTGTTTAACACACTCAAAATTAAGAACCATTGACAGTAAATATTTCATGTATGTTTCATGCTTAAAAAAAGGCCACTCAGACAACTTCTATTGAGAAGAGGATGGTTATCAAACACTATTTTTTTTCTTCCTGTATGCCTTTCTTTAGGTCTCTCTCTAACCTCAGTCCTGCTTACTCACCATCCCTTCACCAACTAATTCATCACACTGTAATCCACACCAGCTCTATCCACATGAGGCCATTTAATAGGGACTGGGTGCAGCAATGCCCAGCTTTCCTAATGCCTCTCTATGTGGCTAATAAGCAGCCGTCTAATAAACGCTTTACCTGAGAGGAGGATCTAAGCGGATTTGTGAACAAAGGGGTTTAACCTGAGGTGTTGTCTTATTTAAGGCACCTGCCAATTGATTTGAAACTGTAATGCCTTCTGTGTTTCTCATCTTTCAGGCACCTCTTCAAAGTTATGTTTGCTATAAGCTCTCAGAAATGCAGTGTTTTTGTCACAGGAGCTTTAGCCTAAATAACGTCAAATAAAGATGTCAAACTTTCTTCTTCATAAGTACCTCTTACTTATTTTAAAAATGTTGAAATTTGGATGTAGCTGACATTTCTGAAAGTGTCAGCATTATTTCTTTTGAGCAGATCCAAATTAGAGCCAGTTATTGTGGGAATTGAGATTATTTATTTTAAATGTGTATCCCAAAGGCAGATAATTACAAGGTCTGGTGACAAATTACAGAAGGCACAAATATCTTAGAAACAGGGTGCCCACGGGTCCTTGAAATCCTTGAAAGTTTGTAAGTTTGAAAAGCTGATTTCAAGGCCCTGGAAAGTTTGTCAAAACAGCCAAAAATTACACTTGTCGTTGAAAGTCCTTGAATGTTTTTTTGGGGATTGAAGTTCTCTATTCACACAAATGATTTTCATCATCTGTAAAAGAAAAAAAAAGAAAAAATATTTTTTTTAAAAATTAAACATGTTAATCTCACCACTATCAACTGGGTAACTTCTTTATTGAATGAATGGAACTTTGGTGTCTGGAAATGGTGATTAGTAATCCTCAACAAGTTCCTGAGCTCAAACCAGACTGATTTTAACCCCGGTTAGCCCCCAGCCATGTCATCTTCCAGTTAGATCCTTTCTCAGTGGTCTTTACCTCTGCTGCTTCTCCCAGGCCCCACCTTAATAAACCCGCCAGCGTAAATGTCACTGGCTTCCACCTTCACGTCAAAGGTCACTGTCAATAAACCTGTGTGCCTGTGTGTGTGTGAAAGTGTGTGTGTGTGTCTCAGGAAGCCCTTACCGTGCGTCTATCAGATGCAAGTTTGCATGGCTCTGCTCAGCCGTGCCCCTCACATGTCTGTCACACACGGAGGGCTAATGAAGGCCACAGCCACTCTCATACATGTTGATGCATTCACCAACAGCATCAGACACTGCAGCTTTTCACTTAATTCACACCCACATTTACACTTCTAGCTCAGAAATTGGACGAGACATTGATTTTCTGTTGGAAAGAGGGGGGTAGAAATGCACATATTTTTGCTTGATGTCAACTAAATCAACCATAAAAAGTAAATTGGATTTTTTTTTTTTTTGGTTCAGCAGTGTTTTTTTAAACCACACTTGCAGGTTAAAACTTGTTGTCTTTAAATAAATAAACTTTATCTTTTCTCTACAGTGACAGTGGTGAGGAGTACTCCGATAGTCTCAACAGGGTACCCTCTGGGACAGCAGCTCATAGACATCACACCTCTGGAAAGGTTGGTATTTCTTCTTGTCTAATAAATAAAAATAGGTTAAAAAATAGAACAAGAAAAAAAGCTTCTCTGCTCAGCTGTGACTTTTCCTGCCGATTTTAGTTTACAAAACAAGTTTTTGTTGTTTGTTTTTGTGAATAGTCAGCTCATAAATGAATTAGAAGTGTCTGCACATTTAATTGTTTTATATTCATTTTGTTTTGGCATGAAGATAGATATTTGAAACAGAAGATGTCAGATTGGATCTAATTTTTGAATAAACGTATAATTTCTGTTTCAACTTAGTGGTTAAGACTTGTACATGATCACAATAAGTTAAATGAGAATCCAAAGTAATTCCAAGATATTTGTAGGTAGTGACAATATCAAGGGGTTTGTTTAAAAAAGTGAATTGATTTGTTATATTGAAATGTCTCCTGGGTGAGGAAAAATACATGCACACAGTATTTTTTAACATTAACTGACAAAAGATTATCTTGAAGCCAACCATGAAATGTCTGAAGATCTGCTTGTAACTGACTATTAATAGATTCAATATTGAAATCAGACAAAAAAAGAACAGTATCATCAGCAGGATCATCAGGGTTGGCGTGCATGTGTTTGATAAAATTGGTCATAATGTGATTTTTGCATATTATTATCAGTGATTTTAAACCTGCATTTCATTGTTGCTCTTATAGTAATTGCCCACCACCCTGAAAGATTAAAATTATGTGTTTGTGTGTCATTTACCAAAATTTTGCATTAACCAGCAAAAAGATTTTAGTGAAACCCTCAGAAAATGATCACGCTGCAATCCAAATACTAACAAATTACACATTTTGTTTAAATATTGCGCATTCAAGGCAGCAGGTGATATGCACCCCTTCATTACATGATACACTATTATAGTGTTTTTCACCTCCAAACTTCGGTCCACACTTTAAACAGGTCAGACTCTTTTAGTTCCACTCACAATGACGTACTTGTGTTGGTGGCTGTCATTGTCTCTTTGTTTTTTATCTTCTCACACTGAAATCAATAGGCCTGGACCCTTGCACTTGTCCATGTTGAACCACTTCACTGTAGCTCAACACCCAAGAGAGAAAAGTCCGTCAAGATGAGAGGAAAGACAAAGTCCTTTTAAAAATGTCCTTTTTTCTCTTTCTCTTTTTCTTTGCAATGAGTACAGCAAGGTAGAACGAGGATAGGAAGAGAACAGTGTTGCATCTGTAACCTGGGAGCTGTCAGGACCTCTGTTTTTTCAATTCCCTCTTTAGTTTGCGTTTTCTAGATGCCCGTCAGCTCTGCCTCGACACATTTCTGTGACAGCCAAAGTCCCTCACAACATGTCACAAACCAAAGGGTTCATCTCTCTTCTCTGCCTGTGATCAAACTTTCCTCTGATCAGATCTTACCTGACCGTCATACAAAGAGCGTAAGCACAGAGGAAGGAGAATTGCGGTGGTGGGGTGCTCCACTTTGATGTCATTACAAACAGGGCTGCAGTTGGGAGTTGTCATATACACACTTGTGCGTGCAAATCACAATCATCACACTGTGGGAGTGATTGAACAAAGGCGTCATTTGCAAGCATCTGTCAGTAGTAATTTCCGCACTGAGACTCAGTCAGGTTGGAGTTGGTTGAACATGCTCAGGTGAATTATTTAAGCACGGAGTGATTTGTCTTGTTGCGTTAAGCTGAGCACAGCCTGTGATCACGGTGTCTCTTCCAACTCCCGTCTCAGAAAGCACAACATGTCAACTGCTGTGTAATATTAAACAGATACTTTTTTTATTATACTCTCTGACTTCCATGCTCTTTTAGC
The DNA here is from genome assembly GCF_001266775.1 of Austrofundulus limnaeus. NCBI lineage: Eukaryota > Metazoa > Chordata > Actinopteri > Cyprinodontiformes > Rivulidae > Austrofundulus > Austrofundulus limnaeus. Next base: position 30,046 of record NW_013953311.1, read on the forward strand.
CCTATAGGTGTTCGCTGATTTCAAACACAGAAGCATCGGCAGCAGAATCCAGGAAAAATCAACGTGATGTATTTGGCCAAGGTAGTTCAAGTTTTACTTTCTCGCATTCACACTAAACTACAAAAATATGATCAGCTGTTGAAACACACGAACAGAACATTTATTTTCTGTAGATCAGAAACAAGCATTTGAAAAGTTTAGTGGTTTTTTTCAACCATAAAAAATGTTAATCACTGTAGTTAAATTTATCACAGTTTTACAGTGCACCTGTTAACACCCCCCTGGAGCATCTAGGTAGGGATGTTGAGGTTTTCTGCACGTGTCAACTCTGAGGCAGCTGCGCGTTCTTCCTCCTGTTAGATGATAAACAGCATGAGCCCTGGGAGCCAGGGACAAGAGGAGAGAAACCAACGTGCCGGAGGAGGAAGAGGTTGTTGACGAAGACCCGGCACTGCTCCTCCTCTTCTCTGCAGCAGCGCGTTGAATCTCTTCAGCGCCACATAGACATCCTGCAGAGTGCCAGGAAAGATGCTCAGCTCTCAGCCAAAGAGCTGCGAAGGGCCAACGAGGTGATCACGACACAGCTCAGCGCTCTCACCGAGCAACTCAGCAGCAGCAAGCACCTCACACAGGTAACTAGACGGGGAGATGAAGTTGAGAAAAGACCAGTTTTAAATGTTAGTCAGTTTTTACTATATTATTTTGATTATTTATCCTAAACGAGTATGCTGTAGACCTACCCTTATCTGAGGTAGTTGGATCCACAGGGCAGAAGAGAGGGAAAACAAAAGCCTTCCTTGTGTCTTTATGATGCTGCCACCGTTTCCTCTTGTGTTTTGTTTCAACAAGCAAGTTGTCCACAACAACATGTCACTTCCAGTTCCATTCCTCCGATATCTGCACTTGTGCTCACAGAAACATACAAGGTGACTGTTGCTTTATAGAGTCCCATGCTACACACCTCTTTAGTTATTTAGTGTCTACAGTCAGGTAGGAAACTTTAAGACTTGGAATACAGTATAAATAAAACACAGAAACATTTGTCCTAAAATCTTTTTTTTTCTTGTCAAGGCCTCCTTGTAAACATCAGCATATTTGGGCACATACACACATGCCAACAGTTTGACAGATACGGTCATTAATTTTATACGCAGGAGACTTCTTTTGGTGAATTCAGACACAGCTGCAGCAGTTGAACATATAATTAGGTACATGTCTGTATTTTCACTGTGCAAAACAGTAGAGTGGAAGACAGTGTTGAGGACTCATGAGTCAAAGTTCATCTTTCATAACATTGCCACCCAGGAAGTGGCCCTCGTTAACCCACCAGGCATTGCTGAAACCCAATGAGACCTTAGACACAGTGTAAAGGCACAGGTGTGTATACACACACAAACATACACATTCACTGTTGAGTGAATGAGTGGACAGAGGGGGAATTGTTGTCTTCCTGTTTGTTTCCTCTTCCCTCTTGCAGTATTAATGCCACTCCACCAGAGAAAGTTGGAGCCGACTGGTCAAAGCTAGGTCTTGTTGCCCTCTCTGGAAAGGGCAAGAGGTGATAGACTTTGGACTTGTTCCAGCCACTCCTGGCCGGCTCTCTAACTAAAACTCTGCTTGTAATTGGCTTAGGACAGTCTCCGCAGGGGCCATCATGTGATAGGTAGCATGGCAGTTTCCCAGAGACTTGTTTGTGTTGCTCTGTCTCTTGATCCTTCAGCCATTCTGTCCTCTCCTTTTGCTTCATTTCTTGCCTCCCTCCTTTATTAAGTCATGCATTCTAGGATTATGCCTTCAGTTTTTTCGTGTCTTCTTCTGCTTTTCTTTATATATGAAGTTGGAAGTATATAAACTACTGAAATAAATTGTTGTAATTTTTACTATTTAATATTTTTGTGCCTTTGCCATACAACTTGTTACCCCTAGCTGTAAAATGTTCTTTAAAATTGTGACACTTGAATCATTTAACACCACAGCCAAATGATGAAACTTTAGGTGTGTCAAATTAGAGTAAATAAATGTCTACACTACCTTGCAAAAAGCTTGAATTTTAGATAATACAAGTAGCTACTAAACTACTAGAGAGTAGTTGAGTACTTCCACAACTCATTATGTGGTATTATTAATGTCCAGCCGAAGTAAAATAGCTTTGTTTTTGAACTGAAATCAGGAGGAAGATGATTTGTACATTGATATTTCACTAATTTTCCATTTTTTGGTTTGTGATTTTTTATTTTATTTTGCAAGTACAGAGTTCTTTCTGACTGTATTTGTTTATTCTAAAGTGAGACCACAGCTCAGAATACAAAGAGAAAGAAAAGCAGAGAGAGGTGTCTTTTCTCTCTTCCTAATGGGACTACCAGTGTGAGTAGTCCATGTCAGTGTCATCTCTCACCAGAGCTGAAAATGGCCTGTGAAATCAAAGCTTGTCTTACAGGAAGTGTCATCAATGCCTCTCTTAATTCGTGCACTGCTGCCACTGGGGCCACAGCCCCACTTTTCATTCTCTACTCCTTCCTCCGTCTCTCCCACACTCTCTGGGGATACGGCATTTGTGTCTTCAGTAGAGCAGAGGAAACCTAAAACAAGAGGGATTCTATTAAAAGGTGTCAGCCAGCAACCAGATATCAATAACCTCCATGTATGCAGAGCACAGAGCAAACCCCTGGGAATCTGCGGTTTCACTTGGCTGTGTGTGTTTCTGACTCTGTGTGTTTTCCTGCATTCTTGTATATGTGCAGAAATCTTTCCATGGATCGGGTCTCCTGTTTGTGCCATTAAGCATTTTAATGTTTGACATGATTCCATAGCAGATAATTGTTATAATATTGAGCCAAAGGTACAATGATGCGATTCTAGTCCACTGTATACTTTACAATAAACAGTAGTTATGCTTTTTTTTTTTCAAATATCCACCACACATGTGGTTAAAAGTGTTTATTTTGAATGGGAATATTTCACAGTATTGGGTTGCACATTATCAGGTTGTGTCATTATAATTCATCAATCTAACCACTTTTTAAATGCAGCTCTCCCTCAATTCCAAATTGCTCTGAGTCTACAGAATGGCTTTTCACTGAGTCCTATTTTCTAGAATCACCCCTCCACTACATCTACTCATTGGTTCTTACTTCAAAGTTGTACAGAGTTGCTGTTAAAATATTTTACAGTGAGTTCACTTAGTACAGTGAAAAAAGTTAAACAGGAAAAGTTTTCATAAATAGAATGCAGTGATTTATTTAATTTATTTAAATTCAAAGAAATCAATATAATGGAAGAGTGTATATTAAATTGTATGACTGTGTATTTTTTTGTTATGACATTGTTTCATATGATTGTCCATAAACAAAGTGAAAAATATCACTGCAAGTAGCATGGAAAAAGGTTGGTCTTTTTCTAAATTAAGCTGAGGCTCGTCCGTGCAGTCGTGTTTTGTGTCTTGGTTCAATTAATCATATATTGAAGCTCTGATTGCATTTCATGTCTGACCAACCCCTAAAAATAGATATTTCTACATTTTGTTATAAGTAGTCAGAACTTTTACTTTTAGTTGTTATCATCACCAGTGGCCCACCTCATCAGTCCTGTCTGTGGGTAATTCTGCAGAAACTGACCTCTGACCTGGCTGGCGTGGAGCAGCAGAAAAAAGTTTTGGAGATGGAGCTCGAGCAGTGGAAGCGGATTACATTTCCTCCACAAACTGCACCACCACCACCACCACCACCACCAGCAGCAGCGGTAAACACTGAGTGTTCTTGCCAGGGCAGAACCATGTCTGCCCCAGCTAACCCTGCCTCCCATACCCTTGAGGCTGAGGTCAAACAACTTCAAGCCAAACTCAAGGTCAGTGGTTATAGAGTTAATCAACTGTCAGCATGCTCTGCCTTTTTCTGCATGCCTTTTGACATAGATCTCCTAATAGGATGAATGTATTAAATGCTCATTCCTAATTTTGTGTGCCTTCAAGCTTGAGTGTGTTTTATAATAAAAACAAGAATTCAAGGATCAGAATTATAAGGTTAAAAATAAATTCAAAGTAGCCCTATCCTTTTCTGTGTGTAAATAGTACAAATGAAACATTTTAATACTGTTTTTATAGTGATATTAATTTTGTTGCTTATTTGTAAGACTAAAACATCACACATCAGTTTGGGATTAAACATAAATGTATTCAATTTTTTTTAAAATTACCACATATTAGTTCTAAGACATATTCACATTTAACCGAATATTTTGCAACTCTTAAAATTATAAAAGAAGCACCTGCCACGGTTTACTTTAATATTTTAAGAAAATGAGAGCAAATGTTTTTTTTCTTTCAATTTGAACCAAACATCTCCTGAAATTGTGATTTCAACATGAATTATCATTTCTTATCATTTGATCCTATTTCGAAGTAACTGTCAGGGGATTGGAAATGGAGAAAAACACACAGCAATGTGCCCTACATCACAGGGAGTGATGAAGGAAGTGAGCCGCAGCGTTATCACCCTCTCAGCACCCAGCTCATCAGTGTCACACGAGCAGATTGCTGCTGTCATTACACACATTTGATGATGTCATGGCAAGTGACACCTTAAGAAAGAGACACTGTGGGGAGTGCCCAACCTAAACGAGCACATTAAATATTAGTAAGATGTAAGATTGTACTTTTCTGAAAATAAAGTTTCTTACAAAGTGTTTGGTAAACATTTTAATATAATAATAATGAATTTTGTGTGTGTATTCAGTTACAGTAAAACAAATGTAGTACTAAAGGTTCATAAATTGTTATTCTCACCAATTACTTCACTTTACCTTTTCTACCTTGAAGAATAAAGTATTCCTGTTAACCTCTTTTAGCGCCTTCTACCCTTCCACTGTAACTATAATGAGGAGGCATGCTGTGCTTGACCTGCCATCAGCTGTGTTGTGAAAACCTTCCCAACCCCCTCATCACACCCACTCAAACACATTAACAGACACACACACGCCGTGTGCCCTCTCCCCAGTGCGCGAGTGCCGAAGTCGCAAAGCAGATGGCCACTAACAAAGCCCTGCGAGGCCAGCTCCAAGAGAAGGAGGACAAGCTCTGCCAGCTGCAAGACAAGTTTGTTTCACACCTTTGTCTTAATTAGTGCAACTTGTCCTTTCTGTAATCTTATTTTTTTTTCGCTGATATGAGATGCATCATTTCTTTTTCTTTGTCTCTCCATGTCTCTGAGAGTTCTCGACGCAGCTCTCATCTGTTGGGTTTGATTCCACCGTGTGGCAGCCCACTTCCTGCTGCACTCCTGTTAGGCGTGTTTCTCACCACTGTGAATCACTTACAGGGCCTCATAACCGAGTGATTTAAAACAACAACAAAAATAGTGCACACGAGCGTGTGTTTATGTGGGTGTTTTTATATGATGTAGTTTGCTGATGTTTATATCTGCAGTTAATGAGGAGAACTGATCAAAGCCTTGCATTGATTCTTTCTGTGCTGCAGCAGGGACTGTTCTGGCCCATGACACCAAAACCCACACAGCAGCACTCTGGCCTGTGGGCCACAAGACCCACTGAGTTCTATGATTCACTTATTGCAGCTTTTTTTAGAAAACACAGTCCCATTGCATAGCTATACAAAATTCACCATGGGAAATGGATGAGATTTGAACTACATCTTGCATTTGAACCTAAAGGAAGGTACAAAGAACAACTTGGCTTTCCTGTCATTGTGTTTGTCTGGCATGCTCTGTCCTCTGCCTGACATTCTCAATAATGCATCTAGTGCATGTGTACAACCAGAGCAGATGTGTGTTTGTGTGTGACCAAAGGATGGAGGATCACAGGCCGACAGAGTGAGCATCCCTCAGCTCTGTTTGTGCGACATCCTCTGCCTCTTCTCCATCTCTTGTCACACCCTCACTCATGCACACACTCGTAACTCCACGTCTCCTCTGGCCCACCACTCCGTTTGCCTCCATGGAGGGACCCCTTCTCAGAATGAAAGGCATGTCTAGACATCCCTGAAATATACATCTCAGCACACACACAGGGAGCAAGGCTGCTTCGCCTTAAAGAAGAGAGAAGGGGGGAAAAAAGAAATGAATTTCAAAGTACACCGGCATGTCCTCAGTCAATATCCGGCACTATGGCCCTGCCTTATTTATGAAGCTGCTTCTTTCATCTTTAGCCCTGTTGTCTATCAGCCACATGAAACATCCAGCTGCACTTCATCCTTAACAACATACACAGAAAAGTGTGCTCTCGCTCCCTTTTTACTCACTTTCTTCAGACCACTGACTGTTGTTATTACAATACACGCATGTTTGATGAACAATATAGCCAACAAGCACAGAACAAAGGGAACAAACGTGCAAGTGATCGGGATATAGTTTGAGCCTCTCGTCTTCTCTTTTCACTAACACTCATAAATAGAGATCACACGCTCCAGCTGAAGTTCCATACATCCCTCATTCTTTTTTATCCTTCATTCTTTTTGGGGTGTGGGAGAAAAGAACATCTAAAATAAATGTTGTCGGTCTAATTGCCATTAGCATTGGGGCAGAGGGAGCTGCTGGGGCTCTTATTGCTGCTCTTCGTCTTTAAGTCAACACCAGACAGTCATCTGAAAGGTTCAATATGGGTTTTCTCATTAATGGCCAAATCCATGGGGTAACCAGCCAGCACTACTTCTCTCCCACCCCAAAGTCCCCAGGCTAGACTCCTCTCTCATTTAATTTAATGTCACTCCAATAGGACAAGCTCACACTTATTTAACCAGCCAACCCTGCGGCATTCATCCACCTAGAGAGACGGGGACATTTGCTCACATGAAAGCATTTGCTGTAGCATTGCGTCATCTGTTTATTTAAAGCTCACACACGGACAACATGATGTGTGTGTGAGCTAAAAAAGCCACTACTTTGAAATTAAAAAAGCAAATCCACTTAATTAACTGCATCCTTATGATCTTTATTCTATTTGTTCCAGTTCCCTACGGTATTGACAACCATGAAAATTCTTTAAATCTGCCTTTTATGAAAACAGAATAAAACATGCTAACATACTCAGACCACTTAAAAGAAGGCCTCGGTGCAAAATTCAGGAATATTAAGCATGTAAATAGAGAAGATTATTGAAATGGGAAGTGACACACACCGCATGTTTTCAACACTTGAGACACAAACGGTTTCCAAGAATGAGACATTGTTTCTCTCTTAAGGGAGCGTCGCTCAAACAAACAGCATTTTTTTCACGTATTTCTTCTATAAATAACATTTTTCTGTGGAAGGACTGCCTTCTGATGGTTTTTACATCACTGCTAATGCTGAGCTGAACGTAATAAACATTTAAATGCCTGGTTACAGTCTCTCAAGTAGTGTCACTGCTGATTCAAAAGGCCGTTTGTCAAAAGGACTCCCCAGTCACACTTAAAGCGGCATTCCCTGCCAGAGCATTTGTTCTAATATATGCCGGTTAGAATTATATATGCATCCCTATTTTACACCCCTCCACTTACCCAAAACAGCATGCCAGTGTATTTAGTTGTCATAATGAGCTGTCATGCCTGATGTAGCGCACTGGGACACAGTGCCTGCCAGCTTTGCTTGTCTGTGTGTGTGTTTGTGTCAGCCTCTGTGTTATGTCTGTGTTAAGTCTCCTACCTAAACAGATGCTGTAAATTGAGGCAGTTTGAGTGCAAAATACAAATATCTGTGTAAACATGACCTCTTTCATATTTGCATTTCTTCATGGATTATTTTAGAGTGGGTCATACAGAACGAAACATCACCATGAAAAGGCAGCTAGTGGAGGACTTGAGGACAAGGTTGAAGTTCCTGCAGGAGACGGAGAAAAGTTACCGGGATCATGTTGAGGAGCTAGAAAAGAAGGTACACACAATTACAGCTCATCATACAGCACAGTCCTTCTACTTTGCTGGCTTTCGGTAGAGTATAAATGATAAGTAATATGCAAAATTTCTCATTGTTTGGTGTTTATTTCTTCTGAAACACTAAAAACAAAAGGAAATTTCTTTCAGCCACTATTATGTTAACTTATTAAATATTCATTAATTAAATGTGAATGAAACTGTAAATAAATGTGAGCCATCACATCGAAACGAGGATTAAGTCCAAAAGTTGTATGTGGAGAAACAGGCAAATACAGTACAGTGTTTTGATTAAAACGCTTGTAAAAATTATATTTTGTCAAAATATAACAAATAAATGTGTTATCAATGTATCATTTTAATGAACTGTCTAAAATATTATCCCAAAAAAATTTTTTGAAGCACTTTTTTGAGCATTAGCAACCAAAAAACAGATTTTGAGGAAAAACACCTTAAAATGTTGAGATTTTCACTGTAAGCTATCAAAGCTTTTGTTTTTTCCAGCTGGGAAATCTCAATACTCAAATACTATTTGAGGTTTCTTTTTTAAAAAGACGTAAAAAAAATCCTCATTAAAATTACATAAAATTAGGATTTAGACCAAATATTTATGTATTATTGTAACCAACAAGACAAATTAAAGAATATCTCTGGATCTACTAATGATATCAGGATGATCTAAGTATCAAAATGTAGCTTTTAAAGCCAGGAATCTGAAAATATAATTAGGTCATTTTGACCAAATTTGACTTAATCCTCATTTTGATGTGATGGGTCACAAATGCTAAAGGTTGACTGATTAGGTTTTCACTTTATAAATCATGGCAGTTGATGGCTGATTTAAAATGCCAATTTGTTTTTGTTTTTTGTTTGTTTGTTTGTTTTTTGTTTGTTTGTTTGTTTTTTGTTTGTTTCTGGTTCACAAATTTAATTGTTTAATGTTTCTACACATTACAATGTACTAGAGCCTGAAAAAGTGCTTTATCCCTGGGGCCTGAAGCAGATCACATTTTTATCAGGGCCATCTAACTAACTCAATACAAATGTTTTCTTGTTTGTTTTTTAAAGCTCTTGCCCTTTTTCCTGCTGAAAATGACATTGTTCTATTAAAAGTTAGCATAATAATCAGATCAATGCCTTTTAGGATCTACTGGTGTTTTGATACATTCAGCTGTAATTTGCCATTTCATTCTAAATAAAAGAAATGTAACTTTTTAATTGTGTTTAGAAAAGTGGGTGGAGCTTAAAGCTGGTCCAAAAATTAGAACAGTGAGTTCCATTGGTTAATAATGTATGTTATTATATGGATATAAAGTAAAGTATCAAGTGTAGCAACACTGTGTCTACATTTTAGTTTGTTTAGCATACACAAGTGTTCGGTGTTATAACCCTTTTTTAATTCTCTCCTTGCAAAGGTGAAAACTTTATCGGAAGAGGCCACCAACAGGAAAGCCTACATTGAATCTCTCAAGAGAAGGTTGAATGTTGCAACAACAGACAAAAGTCAGTATGAAACCTCCTGTGCAAAACTAAAAGAGGACCTTGAGAAAAAGGTTAGAAACAACCACAACACTGGTTCTGATTAAAATTATATTTTCTGTAATGTTTTCAGTGTTACAGCTGTTAACAAATTAGCTTTTCTTTTAACAAACTATTTATGTCCTAAAATCAATAGGAGTCTTTAATGTTAGAACATCAAAGTCTATTTTTAAGTAATAAGCATAAATGTCTCAAAACATGTATGTTTTCTGTTGTTTTTGTTATTTTTTCATAAAAAAATTCATAAACATTTGCTTTCAGCTGACCCGTTCTGCCTGTTATTTTCTTTCTCAGGAGCAGCGAATAAAAACCCTTCAGGGTCGTGTGGGATCCAGTGAGCAGGCTTTGGCTGCCCTGGAACGGACCGCCACTGAGCAAATGGAAGGGTTGACCCAGCAGAGCTCCCAAGCCTTGGATAGGCTTCAGAGACAGCTTGGTCAGGCCTACTCCCAGCTGGAGCAGCTTCATTGTTTCATCAAGGTACTGTGCTGTAGTAAAACTGGGCATACAAAGTTATCCTATTTAAATCATAAAACTTATCTTGAACCAGTATATTGAGGTGTTTCCTTTAGCTCGTCAGTTATTTGTTTTAAAGGTATTACATTGGTGAGTTAGTTGTTGGGTGTTTGGGGCATAACGAGGCCCAATAAGTAACACATTTCTACAATAGAAGCAATTCAAACTAAATTTCCCATCAGTTTGAGCCAGTTCTGTATTAGGTGGTTTTGTATAACATCTCTTTGACAGTAGACATTTTACTTTATCACTCTTTTCTCAACTGAATGTTACACAGAGACTGCTGACTGAATTTGGCTGTAGGTCATTCATGACTCACAGTTCTGCCGGTCTAAACCCAAAAGAACAGCTGCAAATATTAAACAATAGTAATTATGAAAGCAATAAACAACTTGCTGTAGTTCCAGGGAGGGAACATTTCTGTTTGACCCTGAATATCTTAAATATAGAAATAGAACAGTTCCTAGCAAACTAAGCTGAGGCTATTTTCACTCATCACAGTGCACACTATTATGTTTAGCGATATGAACATTATAAATTTTGTGATGACGTTTTTAAAGATGTGTTCATGGAGTTAATGCCTTGATAAGTTAGAGGAATGCTTACTTTTTTATTTAAAAGGCTTAACCCTGTCCAGGCTTCAACCCAAAATCCCAAAGGTTACATCATATATTGAACATCAGAATAAGGGGCAGCAGTGTGATGTGGGACATCTTCTGAAATCTGAAATCGCAGCTCTGCCTGTTATTGTATATAAAGAGTATAGTATCAGAGGAACTTCTAAACATTAAGAGGTTTTTGAGGTGTTGCACATTACTGTTGTTTTCAAGAGAACTTAATTTTAAAGTAAAACGTTAGCTTTATTTGTTTTCTGGTCATTTATTTTACAAAGAATAGTATACATTGTTGTTGTTGTTGTTGTTTTTATTTATCAAAATGAGCGAAGAATCAAAATATGTCTGATTCCAGACAATAAATCAAACTCATTAGGAAGATTAATTTGCCCAGTTAAAACTTGGTTTAATTAGACAATAATATTTTGTTAATTTTTTGCTAAATGTCCAACTGAAACAAGAATAAAACGCACAACTCACATCTTGCACATCTCCACCCACCATACAAAACCCTCTGAGTGTCCATAGTTAAGCTTGGATATACTATTTACGTGCAAGGTGTCACCATTACCTTTTAAACCTACAGCAACCACAGCCATGGCCACCATAATAATAAATGTGTCCTTGTGCATGTCCACTTTAATTCTATATATAATGAAACAAGCCACCACTGTCAAAGTGTTGTTTAACATTTAAAAACAGTCACTGTTTTCTTCGTTTAAGTCTAATTCATCACCAAGTGGTGCTTGTGTCAATCTGTGTGTGTCTGCCAGAGACTGATAAACACTGTCCATCACTTCTGTTCAGCTCACACCTGTCTGTCAAAAGAGAAAAGGGCTTGGCAGATAGATAACAATGGCAGATCTTTTTTTTCTGCACACAAATAAATCAAGTGGTTGACAGGTTATAGACAAAGTACAGTTTTATAACTTTATATTGCTTTCGTTCACAGGGCAGATTTTGAAAAAGTTATAAAACACCTATTGCCTTTTTATGGCTTATTTTAGTCTGAGAAATTTTTCAGGTATATAAGGTTTGTTTTGCTTCCATTCCGAATGTTATGGTAATGGTCATCCAGTTTTGTTCAGGTAACAGATCATGTGGCCCTTCTTTTGTGTAATCATGCTACCTGCAGACATGCAGACGTATTGTGAAGGAAAACAAATCTACATGTTCTGTTCTAACTTTAAATGAAAACTGTGTTGCATGGAAATACACATCATGCCTGTGTTACACTTCTCCTCCATTCCCATAACCCTAAGCTGTTGAGGCCATTGTGCTGTTGTTGAGGATTCACATCATTGTTTGTCTCCCCCTGGCTCTTGTGATCCCCTATAAGAACACCAAGCCCTTTGATTGGACTGCCTGACGTCCGGAGGAGATTTACTCTTGTCATGTATTGATCAGGACCGGAGGGCTGCGTGTGTGTTTGTATGTGTGTGTGTGTATGTGTGTGGATATCTCTGTCTTTATGAGCTTATTTTTTTGTTCTTTGTGTCTGTGTGTGTGTATTTGTGTGTTGAAAATTTTTTTATTGTGTGCCAGCAAACCCTTTTGGCCCCTGCACACGCCCCAGGCTGTAAGCACTGCTCTTGAACTGCTAAACAGTGGCCCTGCGTATTGTGACTGTTTCACACAACACACACCCTTAAATTATTCCCTTACAGATAATACTTTGGCTTGTCATTTCTTCTAGAAAAAGGAAGTATTGTTCATAGATTTTTCATTATGGTTTTGGTAGAATGTTTACATACTCTTTAGTGTTAATGATAAACAACATGTTTTACTTTTTTTCAAAAAGAGTGTTTTGTAAAAACCCTTTATATTTTTTTTTTGTTTTGTTTTTTAAAATAGCAATGTCTTTGAATCGGTGCAGATGATAGTCTTAACTATTTTTTTCTCCTGCTGCTTTGACTTTTGTTCTTCATTTGCCTTTTTTCTATAATAAATGTATGAAGCCTAAAGCAGCAGTTTCGTGTTTTTTAGAGGAAATTTTGCAGTCAGACATTCAGTGTCCAACTTCATGTCCTAATTTGTGTCTCATTTATATTAGTCCACAAACTATATTATTTATTCTAAAGAATTATCAAACACATTAGTGAACACAAACTGAATTTTCTAAGCATTTATTTGAATAGATTTTGTGTCCAAACCATCATTTTCAAGATTTAGAACAAATGATCAGTTCCACCCCCAATCTATTTTTGGGTTTTTATTATTTATGTAGGGTTTACAGCAGTTTATTGTTAGTCCTGGGTAGTGATGATACATTTCTCTTAGACTGTAAAACAATGTTAGTCAAGTTGTAGCCTGTGGGCCATATTCAGCCTTGAAACTCATTACTTTTGGCCCACAAAGTTTTAGATTATTAATAAAACATAATCTGACACAGTTTGCACACTTACAGCCCTACTCAGACACCAGCACACAAGTAGCTAGAAAACTTGCATCTGAGCCAGCCAGGGACCTCTGGCTGTTTAGCTCAGTGGGATGTGAGTAGTGCTAAAATGTGGAAGAGCATGGTTTGAGTCCAGCATAAGATTTGATTATTTTTCTTGCTGATCTTGGCTTATTGCCCATGAAATAAGTTATATTTTTGTCCTTTTTTTAAATACATTACATTAAATTATTTAGCATACAACTTGATTTGTTTCATAATTTTTAGCATTTTCTGTATGTTTACAGCTTACGTATAGAGATTCACATACTGCCACAACCAAAACAGAAAAGTTGGAGCAGTGTCTCAGACTTTCATAAACAAAACCTGGCTGCTGGCCCGGCATTTTTTGAAAATTCTGGCCTTCTGAGCAGAATTTGATGACACTTTCTTTAAACTATATAACATCTACTCCATCTAATGTTGCATAATCTTTTGGGGTAAAGACTAATTTCAGATCATAAAAATGAAACAATCTGTCTGGTTTCGGGAGCTGGAATGGCCTAATTAGACATCACACCGTTGTCATACGGTTGGCTCTAAATCACACATACATGATCTGATCTGAACCAAATTTTGTGTGCATCAAAAGGGAGACCTTCTCAACCCATTTGTTGACAAGATCACTTTAGCCCCCCATCAGTCCGTCCGTCCATCTGCCTGTTCACCTTATGAGATTATTTAAACAATGAAGGCCTGTGATGATTCCAACAAGACTGGTAACAATTAGTCACTACTGAATGGCGATGGGGACATCAGCAACGGTTGGCGTCAAGTTCTATCTTGTTTGTCCTAAAATTATCACTACACTGGAAGCTAAAATTGACTTAAATGATGGAATTACTTAAAGTCAATTTAACTGATCTGTCTTATTGGAAAAAAACAGCTTGGAAAAAAACTGGGCATGCTGGGTCAACTCACACTTTTCTCCTGTCTGTCATTTAAGTACGAAGACAGGTTGTCAAAAGGACCCGTGTTCCATCTGAAACAAAATAATTCAAACATATTTATAGACAAACCAATTTTTTTTCTTTTGAATGAGTGAGTTTTGTATTTAATGTCTAATAGAAAAATTGCTTCATTTTTTTGCTGAGTCACTCATACTATAAAAAAGTAGGGATGCATGATATATCGGCTTTTATATCGGTACCGGACGATATTGGTCATTTTTTAGAATATCAGTATCGGTTCGATATGTAAAACTGGGCCGATATTAATGCCCAATATTGATTTCCCACTTTTTAGCTTTGTGTTTCTGTTTTGGGAGGGGAGATGGTTGGTTGAGCGGCATCTGTTTGATCATGATAGTGATATTGATGCTGTGTAGCCAGGAATAACTGAAGCAGGGAGCCATGTCAGAGGTCTGGTCATTTATTTACGGTATCAAAAAAAGACCCAAGTGTGTTTGTGCATATATGTATAATATAATTTTATGTAATATTGTTAAATATTGGTTATCGGCCATAACAGCAATAATTATATCAGACATTGATATTGGCTGAAATTTTCATATCAGTGCATCCCTATAAAAAAGGGTCTAGATCTGATGAAATTTAGAAGAGTGGAGGTGTTTTATACTTTTTAACACAGTATACTGTATATGGTTATCCTCCTTACCTTAGTTCCCTTGAATGTTTTTGTGTGTTTTTTAATGTGTATGTTACAAATTTGTAAATCGCCCTGTTTCTTCATATTGTCTACAGTTTAGAACAAGTCATACCAGTCTTGTTGATTTTGCATACAGTAAGTTCTTCTGTCTCTAGTTTTGCTTCATCTGACAATCACCCAAGGACAGCTTTTCAGCAGACCTGCAAGGGAATGATTCAGAAGATCAATCGATCAATAAAGCATAAAATGAATCAAATGGGAGTTTACTTTATTGGCTTTTTCATGTGCAGTGGCAGTTTTACCATTTAATTGTCTCTCTGTATTTAGAGCATATTCCCATTTAGTGCTTGGCAACTGTGCCATCCCAGGCCTACCTGTTCATGCTTGCCATCCACTCGGGCACCATTTGAGACAGCCCCTGTTAGCTTAATTATTAACAGTGTTATGCTGCACTGTTGTACTGCGAGACATTTGGAAAGCAAATAAATAAATGAATGGCTGCTTTTTTAGTATCTCTCTGTATCTCGCTCCCTCTCTCTGATGTGTGATTTTCTGCCTTTGGAGAATTAAGTAAAACTCGGGGTGTGTTTAATATCAAAGCTGTGTTCCCTGAGCGCTCAATCGACAGGGCAACAAACCCTCGGGTCCACGTTCCTACAGGGGAGTGTGAAGCAAAACCGAAGAGAATCTGAGTGTGTCAAACTCAATATTCCTCCATAATGTACTAGGCCTCTCTGGCGCATGCTTGATCAATTTCATTTATTCATCTGGCAGGCAGTGCTATCTCTCTTGTTTTTCTACATCCATTTCATCATCCTCTTCTTTTTCTATTCCCTTTTCCCCCCCTCCCCTTTCAGACCCTTGCCAGTGAAATACTTTTAGATGTTCAAGAGGTCAAGCAGCAGTTGATAAGCAGGAGGAGGCTGAGGCAGGCCAGCTCTGTGGCAGCGAAGAGCGGCCTCTCAGCCAAGTCTATGATCAAAGCAAAGTCCATTGCTGCATCCATCCTCAATATGTCAGAGAACGATCTCGCAGACATAATGGAAACAGATCAGGTAAGTTTGAGGGACAGTAGGTCAACATTTCGTACTGTATGACTTGAAGATCTATATCTTGTTTAGATCATCTCCAAGGCGCTCACACCTTTGAAAGATTTTCTGCCCTGTGAAATTTTGGAACATTTGAAAAGTTTTTGATAGATGGGAAAGACATTATAACATCAATATCTACTCACAGCTTTGGGTATCTTCTGTGTAAATTAAAAACAAATCATTGCGAAGAGGCTTCTTTGCCCTGACCTAAGGGAACAGATACTGTAGATTGGTATTAAAGGGAGGAAATAATGGAAAATCTAAGCTCTCAGTCTTCAGTTCATGCCACTTATTTTAGGCTTTTTTTTCCTTTCTGCCATTTTTTGCTTTTGTTTGACCTTTTATTGATGGTTAGGCAGATGATATGTGCAAATAAGAAAGGCTGCACACCAACTTTTCTGAAAGGTATAATACACACCAAGGTGCTTTTCACCAAGTTTAGAAGTTAAACTGACATTGAGAAAAATGTGGTACCTCAAAATGTGTGTTCTTGATCTAGACTTGAGCAAAAAAAGCAAAAAAACAAAAGTACACTTTTTAATGCAGCACAAGTTGACTAAGTGCAACTTTTCTTTAAAAAAAACAGTCATTGAACTGAAATTCTTTGATTATTGATTGTTGTCTGCTTGCAAAAGTGTTTTAAACTCTTTTCTAACTTGGTGGGCATTCTGTCTACCATAGATCATTCCCAACTATGTCATCAATTAGCAACAATGTTACAATCAGCCTCACATCCCTGGGGATGTCCTCTCATCTATCACAAGATGAGATGGGAGAGGGTGCACTAGGCACTTACTCACACTTGAAACCAATTTTAAGCCTTTGCTGTACAGCTCCACCCAGTAGATGACCGAAAACCGTTTCTCTCTTGACAAAAAGTCTTACTCATCGGTCCTGAAAAATCTGCGGTTAGAGCAACATTCATCCTCACACTAATTAAATCATTTGTCATAATTTGGGACTATTTGGTGCCTTTAAAAAAGTGTTTTTCTACAGTATGTCATGTTTTTAGAAAATTTAATTAGAGTAAGTGCAAAAATGGGGTTTGGAACTAATTTGTTGATTGGGGTAGAATTAAGGAGTATCAATCAATTATTCAAGAGCTTTGAACAACTTGAAAACTTTGTAAATGAATAGGGGTGATTGAAACTCAAGTAGTCAAAGTTTGCATTTAACTAAAATGTCCTCTATACATTTTTATAGATTTAATTGGGTCAAAATATAAATAACAGCTTTGAATACTTTGTAACTCAAAAGCATGTCCTTCAGTTTGTCAAATGAGGTTAACTACACTATATGGTCAGAAGTATTTGGCCACACTTGTTAAATGTTGATGGGCAACTTTAATGCTTCAGTATATCAGTGGTTGTAACTACAGCAGCTAGGAGCACAAGGAATAGTTGAAATAAATATCATATATCATATCTTGGTATTAAAATATAGTTTTACTGCTTAAAAATAAATCAATAATAGATTAAATGTTATCACCAACATTTAAGTGATTGCATTTGCTGGTGGCTAGCAGCAAGCTAACTTTTCATAGGAAAAGCTGGACGTTACCTGATGAGACTGACATTACCTGTTCCAGTAGCACTGAAAATTCACGATTACAAGGCAGGTAGGTAGCCGCACGCATGTGTGTATGCGTGTGGGTTTGGGTTTGGATGTGGGCCCATATTTTGCTACTTGGTGGGGACGGTTTTTCAGGAAAATGCAGCCTCGTAGGGACCGAATGCTCCTTGTGGGAACCAAAGCCTGGTCCCCACAAGTTTGGAGGCTGATTTTGGGGTGTGAGGGTTAGGTTTAGGACCATGGTGTGAATTAAGTTTATGCTAGATTTAGGGTCAGGTAGGTACTAGAGTGGTTAACTTTAGAGTAAGGGGTGACCCATAAATGAATGGAAGTCAATGGAAAGTCCCCACAAGGGTAGAGAAACATAGCGTGTGTGTGTGTGTGTGTGTGTGTGTGTGTGTGTGTGTGTGCGTGTGTGTGTGTGTGTGTGTGTGTGTGTGTATGGGTCTAAGTCCCTGGTGCCAGCTC
>NW_013953311.1:47758-78100 GCF_001266775.1 Austrofundulus limnaeus
TGTGTGTGTGTGTGTGTGTGTGTGTGTGTGTGTGTGTGTGTGTGCGCGCGCGCGTGCGTGCGTGTGTGTGTGTGTGAGACCGAGGTGAGGCTTCCATGCACCGGCACCACCGGACACCCTCTGACCACCGGCCCAAAAACACAAGAATCAGACAGAGCGGGGGGTTCTTATCAGCAACTTACTGGTTCCAGAACAACTCCCCTAGCAACACAGACACAGCCGTTATGATTTTCATTCTATTTGAGCAGGAAAAAGAGGCACAGAAAAAACACTTGAAAAATCTAAATTTTTATGGGTACTTGGTTGTTTAGTACTGCTCATACTTGAATATTTTCAAAAACATTACTCTGCCTGCATCCTTACTTTTCTTTAGATCAACAGATGTTTTGTATTAATGTTTTAACACTTTAGGGCACAGGCATTTAATTTTTAAATCAATTATATATTTTTTTCAGGCTTGTTATTATTTTTAATTATTCCTGGTGGGGATATTATTTTAGAAATAAATGACCTTTAGTTAATTAGCACCACAATGTTTTTCTAAAGTTACATTTTTTCCTTCCAGACCATTAGTCTTAGTTTGTTGGTTCTTGAAATTACAAGTTTTTCCAAAAGTATCTCATTGAACAGAAATGTGTCTCTGACCCAGCCTGTTTGTGCAGCTTGTTTTGCAGATTTTTAGCTATTTTTAGCATAAAAAAAGATTGAAAGCACCAGAGTTTATCACTCTATTCTGTCCTTTTTATTCAACAAAATTTGTTGTTTTAAGTTATTCGTTCCAACATAGTTGCATATTCAGATACAATTACATACAAAGACACAAAGTTAATGGTATCAACATGACAAGCAAAGAAAGTGTGTTCTGCAAAATATGTACTCTGCCCATATTTATTTACTTGCATCATGCTGCATTTCCTGCCTTGATTCATTCCATAGTGTGCAACAGAGCTCAGACTTGAGCAGCTCCAGACTCCCTGGATAACTTGTTGTGGAGTTAATGATCCAGATGTAATAAGGCTGTAATTGCTAGGCCAGTTTGTTTTGCACCATAATGTTAAATGAAGGGTCAGTTATTTCTTCTATATCTACCTAGGGTGGATAAGTACAATTGCATTTGCACACACTGTCTTTCACAGACCACAGATGCCTATGTTCTGAGAGATTAAAATGCAGCAGTTGCAAAAAACTGACTTGAGTTACACTTCTTCAACTTAGCTCTCTTCTAATTTGACACCTAATAAGGCATCTATACCTGAAGTACCTTTTAAGTGGGTCTCAAATGTTTCAGGATCCAATCCACAAAATGAGGATGGCAGAGATCTGCGACCATAACTTTAAGAATAACTAAAAGTACCAAGATCTGGTTTTAAGTTGAGATTGAGCCGTCATGAGAAAATTAATTTGTCCTCATTCCAAGCTATTTTATTTGTGTTAAAAAAGAGTCCTGGACCAATAAATGCCTATGATGGGAGCAAGATAAAGGGCAGTAGTTAAAGAAAGTTTGACAACAGTCAATAATGACTTCTCCCTTACATAGGCAAGTTTGTGCTCATTTGTTTATCTGATTGGTTTAACTTGGCTGATGGTCACAAGGTTTTTGTTTTATTTGTTTAGTGTAAGAATAATGGACACTAAATCAGAATGTGTTCAAATGTGAATATCAATGGCTCATCGTTTCTGCTGTCAAATCCACTTACTGTATCTCATCAAATCTACTTTCAAAAATCACAGATGCTTTGACCAATTATTTGGGGGTTTCAGTTAAAAACCACCTGGTCACTTTATGTTAGCTACGCTATTTTTTGTCTATAGTCAATGACATGTTTCTATTTGGATTGTAAAAAAAATAAACCCTGATAGTAAATCCTGTATCGACACTTCCCAGATTATAGTCTAATTAAATATCTGTGGGATGTGCTGAAATAAACCTAATTCTGAATTATCTACTTATTGACAGATATTTCAAGCAATAACATGCAGGTGAAAACATCTCACTGCACAATATAGAAAAGGAGATCTTGTGTTTGGCCTTAGAGATTAGATTTGTATTGGCAGAACAATGCAGCTAACTGTAGATAATATAATAAAATAGATATAAACTCAGGGAGCACAGCTCTCAACTGAGGATTATCTGCATTTTTTAACACTGAAATCTATATTGCCATCGAAACTTCATGTGGTTTGTCTTTCCTTTTTACTCACCTATTTACCAATTTTGTAGAAATTTTACTTTTTGCATAATCTTTAACACATACCCTACCCTGTGCCCTGAAAAAAGTTGTTGGTACTTCGTCTAAATAAACATCAGAAACTGGTGCTATAAGAAGATTAAGTGTGAGCTCTGTGTGAGTGTCTTTGCAAAAAACGTATAGCCACCCCAAACGTCATAGACCTGTGTTCATTCAGGCCACCATTCTGAAGTTCCACATTGGAATTCAAATCCCTTACTCCTCCTCATATTCCACTAGGGTGTCCCTGTGAAGCAAAGGTTTGTCACAAACCTTTCCAGTGGCAATACTCTGTGTTTAAAGAGATAATACACACGTGCTGAGGTGTGCATGGTCATGCAGTCGATCTTCACCCTGTTCATTAGCAGTAACAAGGCTTGCTTTCCTTAAGGTCTTTTTAAAAGACTGGTATGCAGATATATCCTGCATACCCTGCCACTGGGTCTGTAGGAAGCTTATTCAAGGTCCCACTTGGTGTGATGCTGCATTACTGCCTGTAAGCTTCAGCCTTTTCAAAGTAAGATACTGTGGCATTTTTCCTCCACAAACATCATACAGTATCTTGATACCTTGTTATTCAAGCCATCCACATACATTTACTGCTTATATACAGTGTGTATGTATATATATCATGAAGATTCACAGCCATTGAGCATGGTTTTCAGGTCTCCTGCCATTAAAAGGCAATAATCTTGTTGTTTTGTTTCCAGAGCGCAGCAACCTTCACAGAGAGTGCCAGTGACCAGAAGTGGTTGGACCACCTAAACATCATTCTCCAGCAGAAGGTCAGCTTCACATACTGTAATAATAATATGAATTGCTCATTATTTTCAAACTATATCAGAACAAAGGAACACTATAAATAGGTGGATATTTTCAATTAAAGTTAACCAAAATTAACATCTGCACAAATTTTCCAATTGGTTAAAGAGGACAAGTCTCCTTTGGGGCAGAATTCACTAGAGAAACACCAGCTGCAGCTTTCTATTTTTATTTATTATTGTTTTTTTTAATTTAATTTGTTGACTCTAACATTGGTCAGTATCAATTTCTCTGATTTAAAAGTAATTAAAAGCATAGAAAATAACTGATTTAACTTAGTTACTTTTCACATTTGGATGTTTTTAAAGTTAAAAAATACATTTGTAGTTTTTCAAGAGTGTCAAAAGGTACATTTTCTCTTACTAAACATCTAAATAGAATTTTTTTCAAGTTCTAACACTGGTATTTGTATAAATATAAGAAAGAAAATGCAGTATAGCTTTTTTTTAGACACTGAGAGATGAGTCCTTAACTCTAGCGTTTATTTTTTACAAATACTGTATTAATACATTAAAAAACACAAAATTAAGTAGCAAACAGTTTTTCAATGAACTCTCAAAATAAACTGCGGTAAAATATGTGTAAGATGGTTTAAATCTTTTTTGTTGTTGTTGTTGTTCTTATACAGTATGTATGACAAATTAGAGTTTGATCATCGAAATTAATAAATGATTAGAAACCTTTGTTCTCACCTTACAAGTTCTAAATCTCGTGAGATGGACTTCAGTGTGTGTTAAAGTGGCAGCTGGCAAAGGTTGTTAGAAGGTTTTAATTAGAGTTTCGATATGCAAAAAGAAGAAATATGAGTGAAACAAAAAAAAAAACATCTGAGTAAGCCTTTTATTGAAAATAAGTATTAAACTGAAATAGGCTGTTCATCAGCTGATCAAAAGTTTAAGACCATATCTCAAAAAATCCCAACAACTCCATAAAATCGAGATAAAATTTGAAAAAAAGGACTCAGTAATGAGTAGTCGACACATTCTTGTTAATTACCTCAAAATAATTTTTTGGCATGCTTGAGGCTAGTGTTTTCAGGAGGCTGCAGGGAATGTTGGTCCAAGTGGTGAAGATGGCTTCACGGAGGGCATCCGCTGTCTGAAACTGCAGTAGTGTCCATTTTCATAAACTTCCCCTGCAACATCGCCACATAGCCAGCTGCCGTTTGACGCCTCTGCACAACCTGAAGCTCCATTTTTAGCTGTCTGGTGGTTATGATTAGCCTAGTTAAACTTAATGGTTGTTTGCAACAAAAGACTTGCTCAGATTTATTTATTTATTTATTTATTTATTTTGTCTCACTCACATTTCTTCTTTTTGCATTTGGAAGCTCTACTCTACCTTCTTCAGATCCAACAGAGCAAAATGTGAATTCTTGCCATTTTTAACTGGTCTTAAAATTTTGATCAGGACTGTATTATATAATATCATATCATCAGTATTAATCAATAGATGCTAAAACGCATTTCTGTTCTGAAAAAAAAAAGGGATTTTCGAGTGTCATTCATAGACCAAGCTGAAAACCTGGAATTATCCTAAATATATGCCTTTTATTATCTTAATAACACACTAACAAATGTTTAGTGCAATAATTAAATAAATACTTAAGGTGTTCTAAAATCTCTGGTCATTACTGCTACATATGCTCTGTAATACAACAATGTAATACGCACTTACAATTTTTTTCTTCCTTTTCTCAAATATGCAAAATTCTTTACGTTTTCCAATGCAAATTATAAGACTTAGTTTGTTTTCTTTAAATAATGAAAGTCTGTTTTGCAATAGTTTGGTTGGGTGGTAGCTATGTATCAGCTTAGGAGAAAAACAGGAAGAGATGAAAAATAACTTTCTAAATCAGTAATATAATATTGGCATTATTAGCTGGACTTGTTTTTAAAAGCAAATGCTTATAAATTTCTAAAAAGAAATTTAATGCTCAGTTCTTTTTGAAGCTTTGTCTTAAAGGTGTTTGCATTTCTGTAAATACATGCCTGCTGTGATAAATATGCTGCTTTGTCAGTCTTTAGTGCAAAAAAAACAGAAAAAAATTGGGGCACTGGGTTCACGCAAATACAGTAAATAGAAGATGAATTTTAGTTCGAACCCCAATGATCCTGCTTGCGGCTCAGAAACAATGAAAAACAGTGATTCAAAAGATAAAACAAAGAAAGGAGAGTACATCCTCACTGTTGGAGCCTTTGTGTGCTCACAGCCACTCATCTGTGAGTACTCCGCTGGAGCTTTGCTTGAGCACTGTCAACGTCTGCTCGCTGTGATACGTGTATGATTGAGAGTGTCGAGTGTGTGTGTGCCTTGTCTGTGTTCATGTCAGCAGCAGCTGCAGGCACTCATGCGTCGCCTCCGCACCACGACACACACCAGACACTGTTCTCTTGTTCCCCAGATCTTCTTCTGACCTTTACACCTTCCCCCCCTCCTCCCTCCCACACTAATACACACACACACACATACAGCACTCCACTGAATCCATGTTTTTCCCTTCTAGCTGGACAGCTCTCAGTCCCTGCTCTGTCTCTCTCTGCCGTCCTCCACTGTCCCGCATACCTCTCTTTCCCTCCCTCTCTCTCTGGCTCAGACCCCGAGGCAGCTTGTTAGTGGGGAACTAAATATTGATTTGGCGGGCCTGTCGATGCCGGGAGAATGAGCTAGTGTCCACCAGAGACCTCGGCACCGGCAGCCTGCTATCGACGTTTTCTGTGGGTAGAACAGGGGTGGTGGAGGGGGTGGGGGGGTGCAGAGTGGAGCTGGTGCGCAGAGTGGAGGAGGAGAAGAGTCGAGTATGACAAGGCTGAGACTTGCCCCCAGGTCCCTGTGGGGACCGCTGGGACCACCACAGTCATCCCCCCTTCACTGAATCTGACTTTTTCTTTCCCCTTTCAAGTCCATCTTGTTCTGTTTTTTGCTTATTTATTTATCTACTTTTTTATCCTCTCTGTTTTACAGTTTCCTTGCACTCATTTTTTAAAAACATGTTGTCATATCAAATGGACACCAAGTGCCGACTTTGTCTCATTTCTTACTTTTTGGTTTGTGTGTGTGTGTTTGTGTGCTGGGGGGGACATCTTTCACAATAGGTCAGATGAAATCTTTATAAAGTACTTATGCCTTCTAATCAAGTCAGCCTCTGAATGTCATGTTTTTAAGATTACTGAGACAATTTGAACTGTGTTCAGACTGATACCCAAACAACTTTCACCCTGTTCCTTTTTAGCTTTTCTGCTCTCTGTCATAGCTTATGAAAGGCTCACCAAGAAGACCGTCTGTGTAGTAGAAGGGCTCAGCGTGTCACCCTGCCTGTGACACTAATAACACACTTTCCTAACAGTGATATGATCGTACCCAGAGCTGCACTCACACACCTCTTCTTATAAAAAAACACAGACAGAAATAGAGTCAGTGAAAGGAAAGATGAGAGATCCATGTCCTTACCTGGCTGACCTGTCACTGGAAGAGGATGAGGATATGTCGGTGTGTGCGTGTGTGCAAGTCTCTTGGTGTGTGTACATATTTGTACACACTCGTCGCAGCAGCCCCATCTTGTCACTGTCAGTGCCTAATGGAGCTGCCAGTGGGACAGCACTTTATTATCTCAGTGGCCCTGTCAATAGCAAGCCAATCAGTCACTCTGTGTCTGTCTGTGTCTGTGTGTGTGTCTGTGTGTGTGTGTGTGTATGGTCATGGTTATGGTTATCAATGTGAAAGAGCTCCAGAGAGGTGTCTATGTTGCGTGCAAGTTATTGTTAGCAGTCACTGTCATGCACTGCCACATCAACAAAACAAGAAAGAAACCTTCGTGATGCGAGCAAACTGGGTGTTGCAGACATAGAGGTGAGTAATTGTGGATGAGGAGCTTTGCAGCTTCTTTAAAGCCAAAGAAGTGCCATAGATTTCAGGAGCCCGCTTCCTCTCACCTCTTCCCCACATGTCCACTCAAAATGAAATGAAACATTGTGTTCATTTGTTCTACACTCACTTCCACTGATGAGTTAATGAAATCAACCCCTATGCTTCTCAGGAGAGAGCCACCATAAACAGGTCTCCACAGCTAAGATCAAGGGACAGTGCTCCTTAATAATCATGAGCAGGCCAGGGGGTGCACTGTGTGGCTCCACCGCAACCTTCCATGAATAAGGCCAGCAGTGAAGATGGAGTGTCCATGTGGGTCATGGGATCCATGCACTGGCCCGGGGAAGCATTGATTTAATTGCCTTTGGTTTATTTGTGGAGTCCTAATTATTGACTGGAGGTAGAATTTAATGGGCCGGGTCTTTATGAAGACAGGGAAATGACTGGCTTCTGCTGCTGGCCAATAATGAACAGGACGATTGTGTGTATATGCACACAAACACACACGCATTCCCTCCAGATGATTTTTCAGACTCATTTTGAACGCATACACCTATCTCAAGCCTCATGACAGCATAATAACATTTAAAAAGTCATTGACTGTTGATTCCTTTATGAGAGGACAGTGGTTTGTTTTACTGGTGTGGGGTGGCGCTGAGGGCCTGCTAATATTTACCTCCCAATCACACCCCAGGGAGACGTACAAGCATCACTTCTTATCAGCCTCTGAGCTATAACAAGCAGGTGGACGTTACATTAAGAGACTGGTAGACAAGATGGACCGATTGGGACGGACTTGTTATAAAACATCAAAGGCATTTATGGATGGTCTAGGGGCCTAAAATAATTCCTTTAATTTCAAACCCTTATCAAACTTCAGAGAGGGTTAGCTTTTGCTCATTTCTTTAATGAGTGTTAAATAGCAGACTGTAATTATGTCACTTCTCAACAAAGCTTCTCGTGGTATTGGTGCTTTCATGGGATTAGGCATTCATGCTTTTCAACACATCAGTGGCTGTGTTTCCTCTCAGTTCTAATGTGCCGGGAAACTTTTCTATTGTCGTCGATGCTGTGAGCGTTTGGGGTAGCGTTTTTGTGCTGTGTGGCTCATTATGTTGCTGTAATGACAAGGAACAGCTCAGAGTATCAAACTTCTCTCTGAAGGAAAGTGACTAATTAAGCCTCATTTAATGACTGAGCTAATTAAATCAGCCACTCTTTTTATCTCTGTAAGTGTGTTTGTATGAGTGTGAGGGGGACTTCAGGCGAGCCTTTGTATTGTAAATATGTCACTGGATCAGAGGTGGGGACTGGGAAATGGGGCTCCCAAGAGAGGAGTGGGTGAAGTTTGCACAAATATCAGAGTGCAATGTGAGGTTTTTGGTTTATTAAGCTTAAAGCAATAGTTCAGTTCTTTTGAAGTGGGTTCAGCAGAGTTGTTATGAACAGATATTATCCTAAAGTATCAGAGCTGTGACTATTAAAAACTAGTTATTGACTTAAACTTGACAGTTTTGTGCAGCTGTGTAGCCTCATTTTGTGCAGCCAATTCACAGCTTATTTTTGTGTGCACAACTTGCAAAATTGTATATTGGGACATTTAATTGTTGAGTCCTCTTTGTACTTGCTTTGGCAGCTATCTCCACATTTATAATTTAATCTTGAGTACACTTTTGAAATGAAGATAGGCACATTTAAAAGTTTTTGAATAAATATTAACCATCACTGACATGTTTTTTAGACTTTTACCCCTAATTTACATTACATGCATTCGGCTCCGCTCCGCTGCGCAGGCCGCAGCTGTGCGTTTCAAGTCCAGTTTACACTACCTCCGCTCTGCTCCGCTCCGACAGACGTGCAGGAAGGAGATTGCGTGATAAATTCAGTGATAAATGTGGAAGTCACAGCAAAAAATAATTAATTCTGTGAAAGATGAACTCCAAACACAGCTGAAAACATTGATACTGTATAAAGGCTTTTGGTATCTATGTTGAAACTGATTCGCTGTCGGCGTTCTGACACTTCTGATTTCAAAATAAAATCCACGTGTATCATGCGTGTACACATATGCTTCATGCTACATGTTCCCATCTGCTTCCCAAACAGAACGATACATTCTGACAGCATTTGTGTAGAAATATATCTGTATATTTATTAATATAGCTGCAATTTTGACATTATTCCGACAAATTATCCAGCCTAAAAGTGTCTTATTTTGAAAATACGGATGTTATGCTCGTTTCTTTTCCTGTTGGTGCGACGTAATCGTTAAAAATTGACTCCAGCGCAGCTCCGGCGACTGGCAGAAATAGGATCTGTTCTAATTTTGACGGATCGCCGTCCGCTCACCGCCACCCTGCGCCGCCCTGCGCAGCCAGTGTAAACACTCTCATTGATTATAATGGGTGTGTATTTGTTGCGGAGGTCGGACCGGAGCGGAGACGGAATGGAAGTAGTGTAAATTAGTGGTTAGAGAGCTATAAATACAGCTCTCATGCTCTTGAGATGAGTTTGAAATCAATGCAACAAAATCAGAATGGGTTAGAGACATTTGCAGTAACACTATTTTGAAAATAACTTTGTCAAATAAATTTTTTGAACATGTCCATAACTGAGTGAAAGACATACCTTTGTGAATCAAACAAGGAAATTAAGAATAGCAAAAATTCAGTCTGATTTTAGCCCCAATCAGACCAGTTGTTAGCTCGTCAATCAAATCAAACACTTTCACCAAACTGAGGCTGTTTAAAGAAGTATGTATAACAGGTAAAATATAAATTGTTCATAAGTTTTATAAAGAGCCCCACTTCAGGATGGCTGAATGATTGCTCTAAATTTTGCAAAATGGGGGTTGTAGAAACAGCTTATTTGTCCTTGGGTATTTCTTCACTGAACACACCTTCACAGGAAATATGACTAAGCAGATTTTTGTGACACTTTTCTGCCAGTATTGTCACTTGTGTCGAGCTTTTCAGTACGTTATCTCGGCCAGTAAAACTTATTTTGAAGTTATGTACTGGGTTGCTGAATTTCACCCAAAGGTTGCATCTCTTTTTTTTTATTGATATCACCTTTCTATTTTTTTTTTCTGTGCATCATGGCTGAACCACCTCATTTTCTCACCTAATGAGTAGAAACCTGAAACAAAGACCTGGTGCTTCTCTCTGTTTAATCTTGGGTATATTTAGGTCAGATCCCTAACAAATGCATGTTGCACATTGAAATGATGTTTCCAAACAACATATCAAGAAAATGAGCAATTTTTAATTACAGTATTTGTGGCCCCAGGTGTCCAATTCCCTTTCATATCAGTCTCTAGTGGCCAAAGGGGAGAAGGAGAGAGGGATCTTTACTGCTGCAGGGGTAGGTAATTACGAAGAAAAGCAAGAGAATAGGCTTGTTGGTGCTTCCGTGATTTTTTTTAACCTGAGCACCTCTTTTCTAATGTGACATATTCATTATTGGAGATAATCAAATGCAAGGCTTTTTAGTAGGTGCCTTTGTGCTTTTTTTAATCTATTTACCATGCTGTTATTGTTGTTATTCCCAAGTTTCATAAATTTGATTTTCAAACAAAAGTGAAAGGACTTAAGATCAAAGAGCTGTTTTTTTCCCCTCTGTGATGAAACTACCAAAACTACTTTACCTTGATAGTGGCCTAGATCAGAGCTTGCACACTAGCAAGGGACAAAATTTATTGCAGGTATCCTTTAGCTCTCCTTAAAAGGCACTCATAGTACAAGTTAGTTTCTGATATTTTAATTGTTAGTACTGTTCAACCTGGTTAGTTACTGTAAAAATATTCAAACTTTATAAAAGTTGTTAGAGTTAGAGGCGCTCCTTTTATAAATTTATAAAGACCAAAAACTATATAAATATTTTTCTAGCAGAACTCTACACTTCCAGGGCACACTTTGCTGATGAGATGCTGATGTTTGCTTTAAAGTATATTTTACACTTTGTGATATTTCCCCTTCCTCCTCATTTAAATATCCAGCTGCTTCACACAAGCTCAACGACGACTTACAAATTGGACCATTGAAAATAATTGTGCCAACCTGTTCCAAGGGAAAAGGCAAAACGAGTGCATGAATGATTGATCTTTTATGTAAAAGGATGGGTGGGAAAAAGTTCTTGTGTGTAATGCCACCGTAACACAATGGTCATTGGAGTGCTACAACTTTGAGTTGCTCCTTGCCTTCAGGTGTGCCCCAGGCTATAGAATGGTGGTGTCATTTAATTGGCTCATAAAAACACCTTTCGCTTGCAGCCTTATTCTTGGGCACACACACACACACACACACACACACACACACACACACACACACACACACACACAGACATGCATTGTGTGAATAAATGACGTATATGTATGATATAAACTTACCTGTCAGTGGCTTTGCACTTCAGTTTGCTGAAATATGCTCATGAAATCACCTACCAAGAGAAAAAGGTCTCCTCTGCAGGGCCTGTTGAATAGTAATAGATGTAAGTTAGCAGGCCTTAGTGCTACAGTAGCTATTTTAGTGTTGCCAAAGGGGACAGGGTCTCTTGCAAAACAGTGGTTGTGTTGCTTGTCGGTGGTTCTAGTGATAGTTCTGCCAAAGGGGACAGAGGCCTAGCAAAATCAACTGTAGCATAACATTAGTGCCAGTTCTTAACACTGCCTTAAGCAGCCCAGGGGATCCCATAGAGCAGCTGCTTCAGAGCTTACCTCCAACCATCCTGCAGGGTATCAGTCCCCAGCCAATGTGGCAGTTAGATGAAAGCAGATGATAGTCAAGCCTGTCCCAATTGTGGGCATTTGGATGAGCATTTTTGCCGGAATCTGTTGAAGTAGGTGGCAAATCAAAAAAAAGAATAATTAGATATGAAATACAAAGAAATCTAAATGCCAGAAATGTCTAACACTGTTTTGTACAGAATATCGGCTATAGCAGGACCTTTGGGTGCGCTTACGCTCAAAACAAGTTTCAAGGAAGGATCAGCAACTTTAATATAAACTACATCCTGGCATGTCTTACAATGTCAAATGTCTAAGGAGAAAATAACACTTAAACACACAATAAAAATGTATCCAACATATAAATAGGTTTGTGTGTTTATGCCTTTATGCAGAATTTATCAGAAGTTATCATTCAACTCTCTATGGTCTCTCTTGTCTTTTTGGTGTGTAATGCACCACGTATCTGTCCAAACCATGCAACACTTTCTCATTTGGTTGTATGTGTTATACTGCAGATATTTTTAAAATGTACAGTTTTGGTTTAGTGGCTTGGAAAGAAACTGAGGCCCTGTATACACCACTTTTTTATTTAAACTGATATTTGTCTTCTCTATCCAGACAATTATGCTCATACTTAAACAGTCATGTTTCACTACTGGGTGACAATACACTTTGACATGTCAAAATAAAGAGAAAACTTGATTAACGTGGCTTAATATCTTGCAAATCTTTTTTTATTTTATTATTAGTTTCCACTCACCATTTCAGAACACAATCAATGTTTGACTTCCTAAGGATAAAAATATATATACAGACGGAGAACTTGTAAAAACAGGTCTGGTGGTTTCTAGTGAACAAAGTGAGAGTAAGCCTGTTAGACAAAATAGTTTGCTGTGTCAATGTTTTGGAAAAATGCTTCTGTTCACATGGAAACACTAGAAGATGCGCTTTGATTTTTCTTTGGAAAACTTATTAAAAAGAATAGATATTTTTCTCACCAAAAAAATTATTTAATAATAATAATAATAATAATAATTTTATTTGAAAAGCACCTTTCAAATAAAATCTCCAAGTACCCACTGCCTGCCTCTCCACCATGGGGAGCAGGGCCTTCACCTGCTCTGACACTTACAGCATTATATCATCATAGAAGAATGTGTGAAATTACAGAGACAAGCTGGCATGAGTTGCAGAGCATGGATTACAAATGAAGTTAAGATGGATATGCTAATTTAAAGAGATGTGTTTTCAAAGCAGACTTGAACACAGGAAGAGAGGTGGTGTTTCTTAGGTCAGGTGGTAGAGAGTTCCAGAGGAGAGGTGCAGAGCAGGTGAAGGCCCTGCTCCCCATGGTGGAGAGGCAGGCAGTGGGTACTTGGAGATTTAGGGAAGAAGAGGATCTGAGAGAGTGGGAGGGGGTGGAGATGTGTATGAGGTCAGACATGTTAGGAGGGGCAAGTTAGTGGATAGCTTTAAATGTGAGAAGAAGAATTTTGAAGACGATGCGTGATTTGACCGGATTGTGGAGCTGCTGCAAGACTGGGGTGATGTGGTTATAAGAGGAGGTTTGGGTGATGACACATGCAGCTGAGTTCTGGACCATCTGAAGCTTATGGAGGGATTTGTTGGGGAGGCCAAAAAGAAGAGAGTTACAGTAGTCAATCCATGAGGCCACAAGACTGTGGACAAGGATGGCTGTAGTGCAGAGTGTGAGAGAAGGACGGAGACAGTTGATATTTCTGAGGTGGAAGTAGGCAGACCGAGTAACATTATTGATGAGAGCAGTGAAGGAGAGAGTGGTGTCGAGGATGACACCAAGACTCTTGACCTGAGGAGAGGGGTTAGCAGAGAGTTGTTGATAGGGATGAGGAGATTTTTAGATTTTGAGATTGAATTTTTAGTGCCGACAAGAATGATTTCTGTTTTATCACTATTCAATTGAAGGAAACTGTCTGAAAACCAGTGATTGAGTTCAATGAGACAGTCAGTGAGGATGGAGGGAGGGTGTGTGGAGTTTGGCTTGGTTGACAGGTAGAGCTGTGTGTCATTGGTACAGTATAACAATGGAAACGGACACCAAATTTGCGGAAAATGTAACCAGGAGGAAGGAGGTAAGTAATGAAGAGAAGGGGTCCAAGGACAGAGCCTTGGGGCATGCCAGTGGAGATGGGATTTTTTTTTTTTTTAGTTTTGTGTGTACAAGAGGTGTAAACGCTAAATATCAGTTTTTAACATTATTAAATCTTAAATTAGTTTAAGTATTGTGGATGGGACTTGAGAGGGACTCTTTAAAAAAAAGCTAAAGCTCAAAATCCCCAGATTAAATCTTATATCTTTTTTTTCACACAGTGTGGCACCTAACCAGCACAGTGCAGTCGGACTTGGTTTCAGATAAACAATAATAACTACTACATTTTTTAACTACTTGTTTAAAAATGAAAGTAAAACCAGACCGATGCTAAAGGCCCTGTCACACTAGACAACTTATGTCAACTTAAGAACATTTTAAATACATCTACATTGTAGATGGAATTGAAAAAAATCAAAGGGAAGCTTCTTTTTGGTGTGTACATAATGTAATTTGAAGAAATTGATCAAATATATAACTTTTATTAGCAGTTTAGACATAAAAATGTTTCATAAGTTGTCTAGTGTGACAGGGCCTTTAATAGCGATCCAAAAACCCTGCAGACTGCTGATTGGTCAAAGAGTCAAGGCTTTAGGCTTATCTTCTCTGCATCGATCACTGACATTCTTCCCTGTTTTATAGACAGTTTAGCACAGATTTTGCCATATTGCTGATGGATCTCTCTTTTTGTGCAAAGACTACGTTTTTTTGTGTGCATTTATTAATATGAGCATAATTAATAAGCACATGTACAGACTGATCTCATTTGGTACAGCCGGTCTGTTCTGTGCTATTCTCCTTTTCACTTGTCATTTTGACTAGAAGTATCTGAGAAATCGATGGATTGTTATGCACGCACGCACACATAATGATGCTGTATTTTTTGTCGCAGTGATGTCACGTATGCTTTGATGAGAAAAAATTGTTGAAATGCTGTGGAAACCAAACAACTGAATTTTATTCTCCTCATCTCCAGTTAAAAAATACTTCAAATTACCAAAATACTTGAAAAAATATTGAAAGTACATCAAATTACTTTCTTGGTTTTAACATCTGTTTTTGGCTCAGAGTCACATGTTAGGTTTTTCTAGTTCATGTTTACCTGTTTGTGTTGTTTACCCATATTCCCTTTTTGGGACTTTTAATGATCCAGTCTCCCACTTTGCTGTCCCACAGAGCCTTGTGTTGTGGCTGTGTCTCTATTTTAGTGGGTTTGTTTGCATACTCAGTGGCTCTAAGTGCAATTAGCTGATTGGGAAATGTGTGTATGTGTGCAGGAGACAGAGAGTGAATCCTCCCTGGAGGTTGGAGGCAGAGGGAGATGTCTCAGCAGTTACTTCAGTGTAGTGGTTCTCTGAGGAATAACGCGTGTTTTGATGCATCTAGTGCTCCTGGAGCTGCCTGCTTCACACATGCACGTTAACACACACTTTCACACATACTTCCCGGCACACAAGTCCTTGTGTTTCCTGATCCTGTTACCTTTAATGAAGAAGAGGTGTCAGGGGGCAAGAGGACTGGATATGTGTGTGGGAGTAACCTAAGTGTTAAAGTCTAAAGTTCTCACTCTCCAGGCTTATCAGAAATTGATAAATTTTACTTTAAGGTCACATGGCAGTACTGTTTTGTTTCACTGAAACACTTTGCCAACAGATTTAATACAATTATTTAAGCTTAGGATGTTTTAAATTCACAAATGCTCATGGAAAATATTTGTATTTATGTTTAAAATAAATATTTTAATGTAGTTTATAATTTGGACTAAATGTTTTAAGTGTGTTGGATTTATATGTAATTTTTTTTTCAAGTGAATTAAGAAGCATGCTTTTAATATCTATCCTAAGAAAAAAATCTAGAGGTCTAGAGAAAGACCTTCACCTATGTTTTTTACATCTTCCATGTGTTTCCATAGCATCCAGCTCACAAACAGGAACTTTCTTCATTTTTACCTCCCGTAATGATGTATGATTTAGTGGACATCAGTGGTTGTCCTCTTTTTATCCCAGTATTGACACCATTCAGTGATTCACACAACAAACAATCCCGTAAATGTTCCCAGTGATGCCAATTATGCCTTGAGGCACTTCTGTTAAAAAGATAGACTTGGGCTTCCAGAGAAAATGTGTCCTCAGTTCTATAAAAACAAGTCAATGGCTGCCATTTTTCTGCAGTTAAAGGACTGATGTGGTTTAAAGGATTGATTTTTTTTTCTACGTCTGTCTCAAGGTAAAACCTGCTTGTTTGTATGTTAATTTTTTTCTTGGTTACTACAATCTTCCTCATGTTTTTTTTCTCTTTTTGGGTTTTTGCTTAATCAGCAGTGTTTGTAGCTGCAAAGACAAGCCCCTCTTTTTAAGTTGCATTTGGCATAAATTTGCCATATCCTGTGACAATTTGATCTTAAATTGAAGTGTACCTCATGGGCATTGACACAGATCACTATGCGTAAAGTGTGTGTCAAATATTTTCAGTTCTAATTAAATCTTGCAACAAGCTAGGCCCCTTGTCGTCACTACATCACACTCTAAACCTGCAATACCAGCTTACCTTAACATATTGACAGTTACAATTCTGAGATTGCCTCCATTGATGGCTTAGAGGCATAACACCAGCAGGTTGCTTTCAACCCAACTGTGTCATTTTTCTTCCATAAATCACACCAAGATGGGAAAGAAAGTGTTAAAAGCCCAGTTGAACCGAATTTTCATACAGGAAGCTGTACATAAAGGCCTAAGAGCAGGGGTAGGCAATCCTGGTCCTCGAGGCCGCAGCCCTACAGGTTTTATGTTTTTCGCTGCTCCAACATACCAGATTCAGACATTGAATTACCTCTTCCAAGTTCTGCAGTATGGAGGACCGAAACTGACCTAACTAGAAAAAAAGCAGAAATATATAAATGGACCAATAAATAAATTCAATTAAAAATGTAGCAATTAAATTAATAAAGGAGAGCTTTATCTCACGTTTTATAATTTAAGTCACCTGCATATTTATTTTCCCAACTTAGTTACAACTAATAATAAATTTTCCACATAATTTACATATATGTGTGTGTGTGTGTGTGTGTGTGTGTGTGTGCGTGCGTGCGTGCGTGCGTGCGTGCGTGTGTGTGTGTGTGTGTGTGTTCTGCTTTTTGAATTACATTGCTGCATTTTAAGTGTATTTATTTATTTATTAGTCAATTTATATATTTCCGCTTTCATTTTTAATTATGTCAGTTTCGGTCCTCCATACTGCAGAAGCCTGATGATCACCATTCATTCAAATCAGGTGTTTTTGAGCAGAGAAAAAAGTAAAACATGCAGGGCTGCGGCCCTCGAGGACCAGGATTTCCCTCCCCTGCATAAGAGGGTATTTCACCTTCAGGGTGGACAAAAACAGCTACAGTTTACATTTGCAAATAAGCGTGTGACACTTGTAAGAAAAGAAAAACTCAATATTTTGTTTAATGCTCAAGAGGTGTTGTCAGTAATCAACAACAGACGCTTAGAATTAGTGAGCTGTAAAATTTGGCTCTGAAACTGCTGCTCTGTATTCTGAATTGGTGAAACACTTCACATGAAAACGGTTGGAAACAGTCGATATAGTGGTCCCTCAGAAGTTTGACTGAGTCCTCGGGCCCCATCTGGGCTTCTCTGGTTTCACACAGGCACTCTGAAAGGCTGCCAAGTTTTAAAAAAGGTTATTTATTTATTTTTAAGCAGTGGTGCATTGGTATGTTTTCCTCATTTTCTCTAACCTCTTCCATCCCACCCCCCCMCCCCCCTTACACACACCCTCTTTCTATCTTTCACCTCCCCTGCAGATTCCCTCTGCCGGCCAGTTAATGGAGGCTGTGCACGTGAAGATGAAGGAGAGGAAAGTGCTGACAGAAGAGCTGGCCGCGCTCGCAGCACCAGTCAGCGAAAAAACCTGACTCCCTGGGCTGAGGCTGGGAAAACTGTCATCCTCTTCTTTTCCTCCATTCCTGGTTCTTTTTTCCTACCCTGTTCCTGCTCAGTGGGAGCCAAGCTGAGCCGGGGCAGCAGAACCAATATTTGTGAGAAAAGCGCCGTCGACTGGCTCAACGCAGCACCCCGACTTTTGTAAATGAGCCCTCGACATCTGTGTTAGCACTCAGAGCACTGTGTCTATCAGCCAGGGCCCTTTAGTGCCAAACTAATTTAAAGTGCAGCCACTCTCAATGAAGACCCGGGGTAATAAGGCAAATGCTTACACTAATGTTTTAATTACACTTTTTTTTGTAAACTTTATTTTACCACTCCCCTAATTTATTTGGCACCTTGAGGGCTTCTTAGTGTGAGAGTTGACCTTATGTTGCCAAGCTGACAAAAGTAAAATTAAGCACAAAGAAGTAAATATACAAAAATTAATAATAATAATCAGCTTGTTTTGTATCTTTTTTTTAAATGAAGGACAAGGATTTATTTTTGAAGGACATTCAGTGTTTACCTAACTAAACATGCTAAACATTTGTAGTTATTTTGTTTACAATAACTTTGTCATAATTTGTGAATAAAAGTTAATTTGTGCCGTATTTTGACTCATATCTGTTGTGTAAATGTTTTGTGCCTCGCCCTTTGCAGCATTTCGAAGGAGCGTCAGTTGGTGTGTGATGAAGACCGAGGGCACTCTGCAGGACAGCAGGGTTCTTGCGCCTCGCTCATGATTGACAGCTGCCTGTTGGCATGGTTCCTGTCTGTAACAAGTGACCCCTGCTGTTGACGTCATTAATAACAGTCTGGTTGAACGCACACATATGGAGCGGGGCTTTTGTGGACGAGAGCTGCTTTCAATTCCTTTTATCTGTTCCTTTTCTTTCCACCTCTCTTATTATTCATTTTGAATATTAAATCGTGATCCTGGTCTTCTCTGTCCTTGAGTTAGCATCCTACACAAGAGGCCTCACACTCCTTTCAGATCGCATGGTGCTCTTTATTTTTTTTCTACTTTACCTTTTTCTTTGCTTTGTTTTCCTCTTTTACCACTTTCTTTTTGCAATGTATAATTAAAAAAACGGTGTGAGAAATCCTCCGTTCAGGAATTAAAAAGAAATAATTCTACTTTCTAATCCTCTCTCCATCCCCTCCCTCCACAAATATATGCTAATGATGTCGTTTTCCTTTATCTTTTTATAATAAAGGATTAGGCCAGGACTGTCTCTCGCTGCAACTCAGGGACCAATTTAGCTGGGATTCAGGAGAGACAAACCCCAGTGGTTAATTACCATTCATTAACATAGTTTGCATCTTTTCTTCTTCTCCAATACCCAGGAGTCAGCTATTGTCAATATTTGTCCCATATAAATTTCTTCAGTCTCTCTTTTTTTTTCCAGTCATTGTCCTCCAGCGTAATGCTGCTAATGACAAACATTAATAAATCAGTGAAAGCCGGTGGCACAGAGTGGGTAAAGACAGGCAAAACATCAGCACCACACAAATTATCCCCCACCTCTACCTCTTGCTAACTCTGACCGTCTTTTTTTCCCCCCCACTCTTCCGTATATTGCATAGTCAACATATTTGCTCGCCGAGCTCCGCCATCCGGCCTCGGCTGACGCACTCGTGCTATTTCTGTGACATATTCAAATGTGCGGCCCCCTCCTCAGCTGCCTCTCCCCTGGGTTTAATTAACCTGGCCTTGCCTCTGACGCTCCCACAGTGAAGACGTTAAAGTGATCTTGAAAACACCCTTTGTCCCACCAGCGCTCCCACCCTCCTCGCTCAACACACACTGATACATGATTCATCCTTTTTTTTTTTCCTGTGTAGGAATGGCATCTTTTCTCTCTTTTTTTTTCTTTCTCCTCGTCTTCCTCCCTTCTCTTGTATAGATCTCATTAAAATGATTTCCTGTGGGACCTACTTTGATCAAATGCAATGTTTTTTTTCCACTTTAAATCTTCCAACATAGTCGTCTTGGTGTCATTTTCTTTACTTTTTCTGTCACTTTGTTTTGTTTTGTTTTGTTTTTCTTTTAACCCAACTTTCCTGTCCCCCTTTTTTTTCCCACAGATCCTTTCAGGTTCTTAAAAGGGTAGAGGAGGTCCAAACCGGTGTGCAGATAAAAACTCACAACCTTAATGGAAAAAAAGAGACAAAAGCTCACATTTCTTTATTTTTAAAACACTGAAAATATGATATTTGTGACAACGTATTTTTTATCAGTATTTATATTCACTCAAGCAACGCTGAGCAGTTACTATGTGTATGAGTTTGTTTTAACGTCATGCAACATGCTCACATTTGTAATGTGTTATATGTGTGATACTTTATTAAGTGTGGCTACTAAAAATTGTATAAGTTGTGAGGTTTTGTCTTGTGATCATATGTCAGAGAATTGGTCAGGACCACAGACTGACTTTAGGCTTGATCGATGATTTGTGAACACATACTATATATTTGGGGCACCTCACTTCCCTTTGTCTTGTGTGCCACTTGAGCACTGTATCAAAACTCCCATTTCTTCAGCCTCCAATCAGTTCACAATTAGTCCTTGCAGAATTCGTCAGCCAGATGTGGAGCGAATAGAAAACAGCCGCCAGGGATTTCCCTTTACTTCACTGACACAGTTTCACACTCCAGCTATTGCTGCCAATACATCAGTCTGCTTTGATTTCACAGGCGCAGACACTTGGCACTGACTTAAATAACAAGGTACTTGTGACATACTGCCAAATGTGTTTTTGACAAATCTATAATGCAACATGTTTACTGTTTTCATTGTATATCCTCCGAGAGGTGGCTCAGTAACAAAAGACAAACACTGTGGCTTTTACTGTAGGAAGTGACGGTGTTCATGATAATTATTAACAGCAGCTCCTCTGTGTTTTCATTTATCCCGTTCTTTAATATTAGATCAGATGGCACCTTGGAAAGAAAGAAAGGAGTCGGACTCTTCTGATGTACATATGCCATGTATACAACCTCATTGATCTTCACTTGAACAAGTCCCTCATCTTCTTCTGCAGTGCTGTAGACATGAAACGGCCGTAGATTATAGGTGAATGCAGTCCGCCGTGGGAAGCGAGGGAGCAGATAAAAAGGCAAGCAACTCCGGGGAATAACTCAATGTTT
Source organism: Austrofundulus limnaeus (assembly GCF_001266775.1). Taxonomy (NCBI): domain Eukaryota; kingdom Metazoa; phylum Chordata; class Actinopteri; order Cyprinodontiformes; family Rivulidae; genus Austrofundulus; species Austrofundulus limnaeus. The sequence goes on from NW_013953311.1 coordinate 68,606, forward strand.
TGATGTTGTGTGATAAAATAGAGACCGTCTCTGTCTATGTATACTGTATGTACCGTATTCAGGTTTCGCACCTTCACTCTCACTGGTCTTATTCATAGTAAACAAGCTCTTCTTGCACTTTTATTGTTCTTTGACAGTCATACTGTTGCATTCCCCATGAAGAGTCCTATTGCTCGTGGCGGTTTGAGCTCCTGTGGAGAAAAAGGTGGAAAAAGGAAAAAAAAGAATTCAATCTGATCTTTTATCCACAGATTCTTAAAGTCTTCATTCTTCAACATTACCTCAGAGAGAAGAGAAAGACCCTCTTCAGTGTGACTGCCTGAACTCTGCGGAGCTTGTGTGATTTATCTCAGATGTGTCTTCTCAAATGATGCAGAAAATGGGGCTCATAAATAAGACAAATCAGAGTGTCGCAGCTGTTTTTATCCTGTGAAATATACTTGCTGGTTAAGCGGGGCACTTACAGTATTTGTTTTGCGGTGCTGTTTCACACTTGCTCAGACCACATCGGTCTTCATTTGTCCTCTCCGTTGCAGAAAAGGCAGCTATTCTTTGTTTTCTGCTTTAGCACATAATCGCACCGCGGTCTGGGATGTGTAGCCCCCTCAAAGCACCTCTCCACCTTGACTAACTTTTCCAAGCGCTCATTAGCGGACTGGTTGAAGTTTGCAGGGTATGAAGCAGGCTGGCAGATTACCCTCCCTCCCTCCCCTGTAAAGTAGCACACCTCAGGTGATCACACTAATGAATTCATGAACCCTCCCCAAACCCACCGCCTTCCTCACTCGCACTTTTTTTTCTTTTTACTGACTTTTCTGACTTTCTTCCACAATGGCGGATTGGTGCAGAAAGTGCCAAACAACAAAGTGTTTGTTTGCATAACATTAGCACTGCATGCTCGCACACAGTGGCGGGGGCCTGACTGCAGGACTGACTTGGAGGCCTCTGTGAGCACAGGTGGAGCAGGGCGAGCATCACTGGGACCAATTAGAGCAGAGCACAGGTACATTAGCATGTTTGAGTGGAGTGGGATGGCGTGGGGATCGGTGGACCTCGTGAAACACACACACAACTCACACAAACATGATCACAGGCTGGCGTGCGTTAGCCGTTTGTCTCAAGTGACATAACCAGCATATGTGTGACAAATGACCTCTTGTCTGCTGGTTTCCTTTGTTTGTTGTTTCCCCTATCAAATCCTGCATAGACTTTACAGTATAAACTCATTCTTCTTAAGGTGAAAGAACTTTATGTATATTTAAACCCACAACCGCCAGGTAATAATTAAAAAATGAATATAAAAATTACATTTATATAAAGTTATTTTCTAGTTTGCAATCTTAAAAATAAAAGCAATAAAATGAAATTTATTAACAACCATTTAGCTTCCACAAATTTAGAAAAACCTGCTATAATACCAAAGTTATAGCAATAAATAAAAGACTTTGTATTCCTTGCATGTACACGCACTAACTACCTTCAGAATATCTCAAAGCAAATCTACAACAAAATTATCTGAAATCAACTGTTTACACCAGAGACTTGTGAAATTAGGCGTTAAAGAAATAAACCTTTACTCAATTTAGAACAGGAACTGACATTAAAGTTCCAAAATGTTCGGATACAAACTCTGCAAACTTCGGTTGTGGTCAGAGGTTTATGTACACTCATCATGAGTATAAATGTTGTATTTATTTGGGATTATTTGCTGAATTGTTCAAACTGTGCTTTTTTATTTTTATTTTAATTTTTGAGGGAAATGATTATACAACATACAACATATTTACTTATTATTAGTTATTTAAAAAAGGGTCAATATTTTACACACAAAGTCAAATATATAATGTTTGGTAACGGGTTTCATCTTAACCACTGTTTTTACAGTCATCAATGGATATTTGACCACTTTCTTTGCAAAAGTGGTATACTGTCACAGACTCAGCTTTTTAGATTAATCTTCAATTTACTTTGTAATTTAGGTCGGGTCTTCGAGAAGGCCTTTTCACATATTTAATTTTAGCCTGATTTATCCATTCAGAAACCAGTTTTTATGTGTGAAGTTAAAACATTTCGAGGTAGTCCTTCTTTATTAATCTATCCACTTTGTGCAACATGCCCTATCACAGCATGATGCTCCCACCACCATGCTTGACAGTTTGTACAGAGTTCTTAGCTTTAAAACTGGAGACTCCTCCAAATGTACATCTTGTCATTGTGACCAAGTAGCTCCAGCTTCATCTCGTCTCACCATAAACGTTCACTTTCCAGGAGACAATTGATTTGTCTGTGTGAGCAGCTGTACATTTCAGTCATTCTTGAATGTGTCGCTTTAGGAGCCAAAGTTTTTCTGGGCAATATCAAACTATTTTAAGTAATACAAACTCTTGGGTCTTCACACTTCTTCTTCTTCTTTTGACCCCTTTCTTTATGACTGCAACTCCAACAACTCAGCTGTAATTAATTAAATTAACTATATCTTTCAGTTCAGTAAAGTTGAGATTGATAGTCTTGTGAGTTGAGACAAATGGATGCTCATGAAGTTGTTTGTTTTTTCTAAGATGTGAGATAATCATTTATATTATCTATTTTCAATAGTTTGATTGATTTCATTTGACAGAACTCTATTCGTGTATTTTCGCCGTTTTCATGCTGATTGTTTTTGCTGCATCACGTTTTACCACTAGGTGGAAGCAGAGCATCAAGTTTGTGATTTACTGGACTACACAGTACTCTGGGACATAACACTAAATCATAGATTTATATTACAATCAGTGTGTAAGTTTTCACCAAAAAACAAACAAGTATTAGAGATTTATGATTCTATTTTCATAGCAAGCTCCCAAATAAAAACATCATGACTGCCTTTAAGCTTTAATGCTTCTGTCAAAAAAAATCATTTTTGTGTGTTTTTACCACTGAAATTTGCACAACTTATTTTTTTTATTTTATTGTATTTTGTTATTTTTGTTTGTGGTTTTATGTGCCACCGTTTGTTGAAATAATTTTCATTATTTGTTCGAATATTTTTCCACAAGATGGCGCCACTAACCTTACAAATGCATCCTGTTTTCCCTGAGACATGCCACAAATGATCTGCAGCTGTAAACAAGACATTAGGAGCAAGAACAACACATACACACACACATACACAAAGAAAACAGAGCAAGGTAAAAGATAAGCAACAGAACAAGAATATTAAAACAGAATACTCTTATTTATGTCCATTAATTTATGGCTCTTATCAAATGTACTAATAGATAAATCTGATGATTGTTGTGTCTAATGTGTGTTGCAGTGTTTTGTGTATTTTTACATTCTCAACACAGTACAGCTCACCAGGTGTAGTTTAGGAGCATACTGTGTTATCTGCTCGCTGACACACAAAGACTTTCTCTTGTTGTTTTGGTGATGCCTGTGCTTCTCTAATTCCTACACCAATATTTGTTCTGCTTGGGGAGAAACACTCCTCCCTCCAGACACTAATTACTCTTAAATGCAGGCTTTGTTTGCTTTTGGATGGCAACCTTTTAAAATAAATAAATTAAGTTGATTTGAAGGCTCTTATAGCATATGAAGGCTTGGAAATTCAGAACTAGACAGCCAAGTCACTGATTTTTTTTAAAGGTTGTAATATTAAACTCATCACACTTTTCCAGATTTAGAGACTTCACGGCTGCTATAATTGATGTGTTAATAATCACTTTATATGAAATGCGTTTCTGCCTGCTAGCCCACAGGGAGCTCAGTGACTGGAAACTGTTCATCCAGTGAAGATGAGCTTCTGAGCTGAGAAACCCAAGTGTGCAGGTGAATCCGCTCCTGGTTCAGACCCACACTGGTCATGTAGCTCTGTGCAGGCTCCCTCATGTTGTCCATTGGTCTTTCAAAATCTTTCTTCAGACTTTGGCTGCTATTTCACTCATTTTCAATTTAGACTATTCAGAGCAATGTTTACTTTTACCATCATTTGTTAAGACCTCCCACTTCTAATCTATGAAGCATTCCAGCTTAAAGTGAGCTCCAGGAATAGAGCTGTATTGTTCAATGCATAAGCAGCTTTTAAATAGCTGTTATAAAGGGGATCTTTGGGTTATTTACTAGCAGTCTGTCCACAACAGTTTGATGCATGAAATAATATTTTAGCTCACACAAAGTGATTCCCAGAGTGTTGTTAACTGAAAACGTCTCACTGAATGAAGATGTATCTCCTTCAGGTCCTGGTTCAGGTCTATGATGGGTTCTTTGCTGGTTCTTATAGACATGATGTTCAGATACTGGTCATCAGAGTTTTAAAGCCTGATTCTTCTTCTTTTGGTCTTTACTTGTGCACTTTCCTCAGCACAATATGTTGTGATGGTCATCTGAAAGTACTGGGCAGAAAGTAAATGAAAGGCATAAAACAGATCGCTTGAAATTAATTGTTATTCAACTATTTTATTGTCTAAACTTGTGCTTACTGGTGTTTCAACGGTAAAGTAGTCCGTGTTTTGTCTTTTTTAAGCTTATTGCGTGTCTGCATTGTGTGGAACATAAACAGCACCTGTCCTCCTCTTTGACCGGAGCTGTCCATGGTGCTGGAGGTGCTGACAGCAGAAACTCACAGAGCCTTTATCATTTCACCTGATCAACCTCATATTTTAGTTGAAATTACATCACTTTTATGGTCTTAACTCTAATGTAGATGATGGTGTTGAAATGGAGCACCAGTATAAACACCTCTGACCTTTGACACACAAGGACTCACTTTGTAAAAAAAAAAAAAAAAGCCTCGCCAGAGAATATTTTTGGCAGGAGATCTGTGGGTTTTAATAAGGATAATGTTTTCTTAAGTTTCCTTTTTATCTGCTGGTTCGGACTCTCACCATGTGGAAGCAGGAACAAACTCTTGAGGATTGTCAGGATGTGCAGCCAAACTGCTGACCCAGCCCTGCAGAACCTTACTGACCCAGGAGCGGTCAGTGAAAAAGACCAGAATGATCCTGACCACCAGCTCCATGATGAGTTCAGCTCGCTTCTGTCTGGATGCATATATATGGCTTCCTAATGACCAGTTTTAGTATTTAGTGAATGCCTTTTACTTAAAATCGCTCCTGTTGGAAGAAATGTGTTGTCATTTTTTGTTTACATTACCTTCTTTCGTGTCAAAAAGCTAATCTACCTGATAAAACTCCGCAGTAGTTATTTCTCCTGTCATACTGAGCAGGTTTAGCTGTAGTAACGACGTCGCGCGCGTGATCCGTCATGGCCACGTGAGTCCACCATCCAATCGCCTGATCGGGGCTTTACTCAGCCTCTCTCACGCAGGAGATCCCTCCGGAGAAATACCAGCGTAGAGGTTTAAGTCCAGGCTGCGGGATCGGCACCAGATCGAATTGGACCGAGATTTTCCTTTCCTCAGACCCGCAGCATCCGGACGTTTTGGGTTGTGTGTTTTTTTTGTTTTTTGTTTTTTTCTTCTCCAGCCAAGAGCCGTGGTGAAAACGACAACAACTACGCCAACCTCATCATCATCATGTCTGTGGCGGGACTGAAGAAGCAATTCCACAAAGCCACTCAGGTAAGAGGACACCGCGTCCTGTGCGTCTTCCTCTGGGTGTTGGAGACACGTGCGTCCTGCGCTGTCCTGGTGCTGAAAACACTGGCTGTGCTGCAGCGCTGCACCAAAAACAACCATCCATTCCTCCTGTTTCCCTCGGAGGTTTCCTTATTTATAAACTGGGTGTAGGTGTGATGATTATACAGCAGGGTTTATTGTGTGTCAGGGAGGCAGATGGCCCACCGCTGACTGTGAGAGTTTCAGGGGGGGCCCGTCATCTCCTTCTCCGTACCCTTCAGATGACATTCCGCTCAGCTGCTCTCTCGACAAAGATGGTTTAAGGCAGCCTTCCCTCCCTCGACCCGCAGTGGGAACTCCGACCGTGTTACGCAATCACCAAGTGCGCCAATTGGCGGAAATTCGCTACACGCCCAGCCGCAGCTGCTCACCGTGACCTCTGCGCCCTCTAAACGCGCTCTGATGCAGCGGGATTCCAGAGAAAATCCAATCCCATCTTCTTTGTCTGTTCCTGACTCGTCTTCTGTTGTCATAGGTCAGGCCAGACCACTCTTCAGCCCAAGGTTAGAGGGGTTTCCCGCTCATTTAGGTGTGTCATATATTTATTGCATGTTAAACGCTGTCTGCTTTAAGGATCTCCATAGTTCTTCATTAGTCATAACGCCCTCTTAATTGGTCGGGGCTGGGACTCGTCTTGGAAACGGATTTGTCCAGGTTTGTCACTGGTTTGAATGGGTTTAGGGTGAGTCTCGGCCTCAGGCAGAGGAGTTCTAGGAGAGTTTTGTTCATCAGTGATGAGACGATTAAACAAGAAATGGACCACCAGAGTGGGGTTTTATTCACAATAATGAAGCTCCAAAGTGTCCTGGTGGAAAAGGGACTGAGACAGCCTGTGTTCCAACCTTCACATGTGGTCATATGGTTTGAATCATGACCAGAAGAACAGCCTTAAACTGGATGAGAGGAAAGCATGGAGCAGAGCTGCTGCTCCTTATTGAAACGGGTCAGCTGAGGCCGTTCAGGATCACCTTCCTCTGGAGGTTTTTCTAGGACACCCGAAACTCATTGAATAGATTATATATCCTCTCTGTAAATACAGTGAATCCACACATTTTCCCCCTCATATTGATGGTTATGTGTTTCTAATTAAAATAATTGTAAACAGATGCCATGGTGTTACCTGCTCAGGTGAAGTCTGACAATTGGATGAATTTACATACTTAATAACCAAGTTTGCGTACGTAAACCAGTATTATTTGGGATCATGAGTTTCTGTGACTCTATTTTGTGGGCTACAGGCTAGAAGGTTTTCATTTCACTGCTCTAGAGTGTGCAGATGGGTTTATAAAACAATTTGAAATAAGATTTGAAAACACTGAGTATTTCAGGGTTGTTGTTTTTTTTTTCGAAAAATATAACCAGACATTTTTTTTCATGCACACTACAATACCACTTTTTTAAAATGTAAGATTGTATTTCATTGTTCTTCGTAATTTAGTCACAGATTTACTTTTATATTTTCACCCCAGCACAGTTTACATACATAGACTTCAGTCAGTCTAATGAGGGTCAACAATAACTTGTAAGATTTACTAGAGAAAATCCTGTAAATGACTTGTAATAACGTTTGGTAAGTAAATTTCAATGCTACAAATTCATGTAATATTTACTCATCATTATCTAGTAAAAGTTATTAAGAATATAGTTAAAGATTTGTGAATAAATCAGGTAAATTTTACTTAATTTGCTCAATTAAATCTTGTAACATACTTGATCAAATTAAGTCAAATTTATCTGATTTATTCACAAATACTTAACTATATTCTTGATCATTTTTACTAGATAATGATAATATTACATGAATTTGTAGCATTTAAATTTACTTAACAAACATTAGTGCAAATTGTTACGAGGATTTTTTTCTAGCAAAACTTACAAGTTCTTTATAACAGTGCACATGTGTCAAGCACAGTATTGTAGCATGACACCTCACAGCTACAGAGAGAGGTGTAGCTCTTGTTGTAGTTCAAGACTTCACCACCAGGTGGTGGTTTTGAAGAACCTTTATTGGATTCTTCTCCATGAACAAAACAGACAAAATAAAACTCACAGGTCTTATTAATGATTAGGCCTACCACTCTCACTTATGGTTACTTCTGCTGAACGGTTTAACACAAGTTAACAAATAATGAACACACAAATTAGAGTAACACAACAAATTAAAGTAACACAACAGGCTAATTGCTGAAAGTACAATGTTAACCAATTCCCTAAAATGATTTAACAACAACAAACATGAATCCTACCCACAATCCTCCACTGCAATCACATGACAATCAGCCAAACACAGCAGAATGCTACAATATGCATTCCCTGTTCCCTGACAACTAAATATCAACTACATTACGCCATCAAACTGTTGCACACCAACAAATGTATTCAAGCAAAAGAAACCAGACTTTTGTTTTATTTCGACCATGTCTTGTCCTCTCCTTGAAAAGTGAAGGAAGGCAATGAGGAGCAGCAGCCTTTGTGTGTGCATGCACCCTCAGTTTTAGCCCAGAAGAGTAGAAGTTACTTAATATATTCATGTTTATGTGCTGTCCAGAAAAAACACTTCAATATTACTGGTAAATTATATTAGCATTTACTGTTGTTGTACAGTAATATTGATATATAAAATAATGCGTATTGTTTATTTAGTAAATTATAGTAGTTTAGAAATTTATATTTTTTTCTAAAATTTAAATGAATAATTAAATAAATGTTACTACACCCAAAAATCCTTTTTTTCAGTGCATGTAACTCATGCACTCTTCATTTTCAGCAGGTTCAGCTTTGTTTACAGTGAGTGTATACCCGCATTTCATCTTGAAAACCACTGGGGTACACTAACTCAAACTGCGGTATTAGAATTACTGTAGCTCATAATATATATTTTTTTTTCATGTTTGATTTTGTTTGCAGTGAGTGCCTTTAATGTTTTTAAGTCGCAATGTAAACATTTTAATAACAACTTGTTTTTTTTTAGTTACTGAGAACCCAATGCAAGTACAGTTTGGTGCTTTTCATTGTGCATACAGGCAATTATGATTTATCACAGTAAAACACTTGTCTAAATGGGTTTAAATTTGCTTTAAAATGTAAAAACAGTGTGGAAGAGTACATATTAGATGTAAAAAATGAAGGAATCTTATAGATCGGCGCCTGCAGTTCATTAGCAGTGAGTTGTATTTCCAGTCTTAGCTGGGAGTGCAGGATTCTCAGACAGGTTACGCTTTTGTCAGGGTGAGTCAGAGTGACATGGCGGTCAGCTTCAGGCTTCACACAAAGAATCCAGCACCTGGAGCAGTCTTTCTCTCTCACACACACACACACTTCTGCCTCTCATCTCATCATGCAGCAAATCTCCAAATAGCCTTTTGCTTTATTCTTTATGAAGATCTGACCTCTAGTTGACGAAGGATTGAGGGCAACACTAATCATGTCCTTTCATAGTCTCAGCATTGTGATTCCAAGTTTCAGTCTGTTTAGTCCATTTATCAGCTTGAATGTTACCAAGTTTCAGTTCATTGATTCCATTGAAAGGGCTGTTATTGATTATTGAATATTACAGTTTAGCAGCATTCACAGATGAACCAAAACTATACTTGAAAGAGATCTTTTATGTTCGAGGACCAATTAGCAAGCAAAACAATCCAAAAACAATTTTCTGGCAGCTCCTCTCTCACCCTTTAATGAAGAACTCATTTCATCGGAGCAGAAATAGCAGCCCACACGAGGCATCAGATAGCTGCACAGATTGTCTTCATTCTGTGTGATTAGTCAGTTGTCACCCATTAGCAGAGGCTCCTCTCTGTCCCTGCAGATGTTTCTCAGTGTGTGTGTGTGTGTGTGTGTGTGTGTGTGTGTGTGTGTGTGTGTGTGTGTGTGTGTGTGTG